>NC_068946.1:10167084-10365175 GCF_026419915.1 Harpia harpyja | reverse complement strand
ATGGCGCTCGGCCGCGGCAGAGCCTCTTGCCGAAAAGGCAAACGTCCGGCTCCTTCTCCCACAGGGAAGGGCCCAGCCCTGAAAGCTGTTGCTGCTCTTCAACTAACCTTGGTGCCCTATCTACAGGCACAACAAGACTGGGGATCTGGGCTTTCCCAGAGACGCAACATCTCATGGCGCTCGGCCGCGGCAGAGCCTCTTGCCGAAAAGGCAAACGTCTGGCTCCTTCTCCCACAGGGAAGGGCCCAGCCCTGAAAGCTCTTGCTGCTCTTCACAGTGCCTTGGCACCCTATCTACAGGCACAACAGCACTGGGGATCTCGGCTTTCCCAGAGACGCAACATCTCATGGCGCTCGGCCGCGGCAGAGCCTCTTGCCGAAAAGGCAAACGTCCGGCTCATTCTCCCACAGGGAAGGGCCCAGCCCTGAAAACTGTTGCTGCTCTTCACCTAACGTTGGTGCCCTATCTACAGACACAACAGCACTGGGGATCTCGGCTTTCCCAGAGAAGCAACATCTCATGGCGCTCGGCTGCGGCAGAGCCTCTTGCAGAAAAGGCAAACGTCCAGCTCCTTCTCCCACAGGGAAGGGCCCAGCCCTGAAAGCTGTTGCTGCTCTTCACGGTCCCATGTCGCCCTATCTACAGGCACAACAGCCCTGGGGATCTGGGCTTTCCCAGAGACGCAACATCTCATGGCGCTCGGCCGCGGCAGAGCCTCTTGCCGAAAAGGCAAACGTCCGGCTCCTTCTCCCACAGGGAAGGGCCCAGCCCTGAAAGCTCTTGCTGCTCTTCAACTAACCTTGGTGCCCTATCTGCACACACAAAAGCACTGGGGATCTGGGCTTTCTCAGAGACGCAACATCTCATGGCGCTCGGCCGCGGCAGAGCCTCTTGCTGAAAAGGCAATCGTCCGGCTCCTTCTCCCACAGGGAAGGGCCCAGCCCTGAAAGCTGTTGCTGCTCTTCACGGTGCCTTGGCACCCTATCTACAGGCACAACAGCACTGGGTATCTGTGTTTTCCCAGAGAAGCAACATCTTATGGCGCTCGGCCGCGGCAGAGCCTCTTGCCGAAAAGGCAAACGTCCGGCTCCTTCTGCCACAGGGAAGGGCCCAGCCCTGAAAGCTGTTGCTGCTCTTCACGGTGCCTTGGCACCCTATCTACAGGCACAACAGCACTGGGGATCTGGGCTTTCCCAGAGAAGCAACATCTCATGGCGCTCGGCCGCGGCAGAGCCTCTTGCCGAAAAGGCAAACGTCCGGCTCCTTCTCCCACAGGGAAGGGCCCAGCCCTGAAAGGTGTTGCTGCTCTTCACCTAACCTTGCTGCCCTATCTACAGGCACAACAGCACTGGGGATCTGGGCTTTCCAGAGAAGCAACATCTCATGGCGCTCGGCCGTGGCAGAGCCTCTTGCCGAAAAGGCAAACGTCCGGCTCCTTCTCCCACAGGGAAGGGCCCAGCCCTGAAAGCTGTTGCTGCTCTTCACGGTGTCTTGGCGCCCTATCTACAGGCACAACAGCACTGGGGATCTGTGCTTTCCGAAATACGCAACATCCCATGGCGCTCGGCTGTGGCAGAGCCTCTTGCTGAAAAGGCAAACGTCCGGCTCCTTCTCCCACAGGGAAGGGACCAGCCCTGAAAGCTGTTGCTGCTCTTCACGGTGCCTTGGTGCCCTATCTACAGGCACAACAGCACTGGGGATCTGGGCTTTCCCAGAGAAGCAACATCCCATGGCGCTCGGCCACGGCAGAGCCTCTTGCCGAAAAGGCAAATGTCCGGCTCCTTCTGCCACAGGGAAGGGCCCAGCCCTGAAAGCTCTTGCTGCTCTTCAACTAACCTTGGCACCCTATCTACAGGCACAACAGGACTGGGGATCTGTGCTTTCATAGAGACGCAACATCTCATGGCGCTCGGCCGTGGCAGAGCCTCTTGCCGAAAAGGCAAACGTCCGGCTCCTTCTCCCACAGGGAAGGGCCCAGCCCTGAAAGCTGTTGCTGCTCTTCACGGTCCCTTGGCGCCCTATCTACAGGCACAACAGCACTGGGATCTGGGCTTTCGAAGAGAAGCAACATCTCATGGCGCTCGGCGCGGCAGAGCCTCTTGCCGAAAAGGCAAACGTCCGGCTCCTTCTCCCACAGGGAAGGGCCCAGCCCTGAAAGCTGTTGCTGCTCTTCACGGTGCCTTGGCGCCCTATCTACAGGCACAACAGCACTGGGGATCTGTGCTTTCTGAAAGACGCAACATCCCATGGCGCTCGGCTGTGGCAGAGCCTCTTGCTGAAAAGGCAAACGTCCGGCTCCTTCTCCCACAGGGAAGGGGCCCAGCCCTGAAAGCTGTTGCTGCTCTTCACAGTGCCTTAGCGCCCTATCTACAGACACAACAGCACTGGGGATCTGGGCTTTCCCAGAGACGCAACATCTCATGGCGCTTGGCCGCGGCAGAGCCTCTTGCCGAAAAGGCAAACGTCCGGCTCATTCTCCCACAGGGAAGGGCCCAGCCCTGAAACCTGTTGCTGCTCTTCACCTAACGTTGGTGCCCTATCTACAGGCACAACAGCACTGGGGATCTCGGCTTTCCCAGAGAAGCAACATCTCATGGCGCTCGGCCGCGGCAGAGCCTCTTGCAGAAAAGGCAAACGTCCGGCTCCTTCTCCCACAGGGAAGGGCCCAGCCCTGAAAGCTCTTGCTGCTCTTCACGGTCCCATGTCGCCCTATCTACAGGCACAACAGCCTGGGGATCTGGGCTTTCCCAGAGACGCAACATCTCATGGCGCTCGGCCGCGGCAGAGCCTCTTGCCTAAAAGGCAAACGTCCGGCTCCTTCTGCCACAGGGAAGGGCCCAGCCCTGAAAGCTCTTGCTGCTCTTCACGGTGCCTTGGCACCCTATCTACAGGCACAACAGCACTGGGGATCTGGGCTTTCCCAGAGAAGCAACATCTCATGGCGCTCGGCCGCGGCAGAGCCTCTTGCCGAAAAGGCAAACGTCCGGCTCCTTCTCCCACAGGGAAGGGCCCAGCCCTGAAAGCTCTTGCTGCTCTTCACGGTGCCTTGGTGCCCTATCTACAGGCACAACAGCACTGGGGATCTGGGCTTTCCCAGAGACGCAACATCTCATGGCGCTCGGCCGCGGCAGAGCCTCTTGCCGAAAAGGCAAACGTCCGGCTCCTTCTGCCACAGGGAAGGGCCCAGCCCTGAAAGCTGTTGCTGCTCTTCAACTAACCTTGGTGCCCTATCTGCACACACAAAAGAACTGGCGATCTGGGCTTTCTCAGAGACGCAACATCTCATGGCGCTCTGGCCGCGGCAGAGCCTCCTTGCCGAAAAGGCAATCGTCCGGCTCCTTCTCCCACAGGGAAGGGCCCAGCCCTGAAAGCTGTTGCTGCTCTTCACGGTGCCTTGGCACCCTATCTACAGGCACAACAGCACTGGGGATCTGGGCTTTCCCAGAGAAGCAACATCTCATGGCGCTCGGCTGCGGCAGAGCCTCTTGCCGAAAAGGCAAACGTCCGGCTCCTTCTCCCACAGGGAAGGGCCCAGCCCTGAAAGGTGTTGCTGCTCTTCACCTAACCTTGCTGCCCTATCTACAGGCACAACAGCACTGGGGATCTGGGCTTTCCCAGAGAAGCAACATCTCATGGCGCTCGGCCGTGGCAGAGCCTCTTGCCGAAAAGGCAAACGTCCGGCTCCTTCTCCCACAGGGAAGGGCCCAGCCCTGAAAGCTGTTGCTGCTCTTCACGGTGCCTTGGCGCCCTATCTACAGGCACAACAGCACTGGGGATCTGTGCTTTCCAAAAGACGCAACATCCCACGGCGCTCGGCTGTGGCAGAGCCTCTTGCTGAAAAGGCAAACGTCCGGCTCCTTCTCCCACAGGGAAGGGCCCAGCCCTGAAAGCTGTTGCTGCTCTTCACAGTGCCTTAGCGCCCTATCTACAGACACAACAGCACTGGGGATCTGGGCTTTCCCAGAGACGCAACATCTCATGGCGCTCGGCCGCGGCAGAGCCTCTTGCCGAAAAGGCAAACGTCCGGCTCCTTCTCCCACAGGGAAAGGCCCAGGCCTGAAAGCTGTTGCTGCTCTTCACGGTGCCTTGGCACCCTATCTACAGGCACAACAGCAGTGGGGGATCTGGGCTTTCCCAGAGAAGCAACATCTCATGGCGCTCGGCCGCGGCAGAGCCTCTTGCCTAAAAGGCAAACGTCCGGCTCCTTCTGCCACAGGGAAGGGCCCAGCCCTGAAAGCTGTTTGCTGCTCTTCACGGTGCCTTGGCACCCTATCTACAGGCACAACAGCAGTGGGGATCTGGGCTTTCCCAGAGAAGCAACATCTCATGGCGCTCGGCCGCGGCAGAGCCTCTTGCCGAAAAGGCAAACATCCGGCTCCTTCTCCCACAGGGAAAGGCCCAGGCCTGAAAGCTGTTGCTGCTCTTCACGGTGCCTTGGTGCCCTATCTACAGGCACAACAGCAGTGGGGATCTGGGCTTTCCCAGAGACGCAACATCTCATGGCGCTCGGCCGCGGCAGAGCCTCTTGCCGAAAAGGCAAACGTCCGGCTCCTTCTCCCACAGGGAAGGGCCCAGCCCTGAAAGCTGTTGCTGCTCTTCACGGTGCCTTGGCACCCTATCTACAGGCACAACAGCAGTGGGGATCTGGGCTTTCCCAAACAAGCAACATCTCATGGCGCTCGGCCGCGGCAGAGCCTCTTGCCGAAAAGGCAAACGTCCGGCTCCTTCTCCCACAGGGAAAGGCCCAGGCCTGAAAGCTGTTGCTGCTCTTCACGGTGCCTTGGTGCCCTATCTACAGGCACAACAGCAGTGGGGATCTGGGCTTTCCCAGAGACGCAACATCTCATGGCGCTCGGCCGCGGCAGAGCCTCTTGCCGAAATGGCAAACGTCCGGCTCCTTCTCCCACAGGGAAGGGCCCAGCCCTGAAAGCTGTTGCTGCTCTTCAACTAACCTTGCTGCCCTATCTACAGGCACAACAAGACGGGGCATCTGTGCTTTCCCAGAGACGCAACATCTCATGGCGCTCGGCCGCGGCAGAGCCTCTTGCCGAAAAGGCAAACGTCGGCTCCTTCTCCCACAGGGAAGGGCCCAGCCCTGAAAGCTCTTGCTGCTCTTCACAGTGCCTTGGCACTCTATCTACAGGCACAACAGCACTGGGGATCTCGGCTTTCCCAGAGACGCAACATCTCATGGCGCTCGGGCCGCGGCAGAGCCTCTTGCCGAAAAGGCAAAACATCCGGCTCCTTCTGCCACAGGGAAGGGCCCAGCCCTGAAAGCTGTTGCTGCTCTTCACGGTGCCTTGGCACCCTATCTACAGGCACAACAGCAGTGGCGATCTGTGCTTTCCCAGAGAAGCAACAACTCATGGCACTCGGCCGCGGCAGAGCCTCTTGCCGAAAAGGCAAACGTCCGGCTCCTTCTCCACAAGGAAGGGCCCAGCCCTGAAAGCTGTTGCTGCTCTTCACAGTGCCTTGGCACCCTATCTACAGGCACAACAGCACTGGGGATCTGGGCTTTCCCAGAGACACAACATCTCATGGAGCTCGGCCCGCGGCAGAGCCTCTTGCCGAAAAGGCAAATGTCCGGCTCCTTCTGCCACAGGGAAGGGCCCAGCCCTGAAAGCTGTTGCTGCTCTTCAACTAACCTTGGCACCCTATCTACAGGCACAACAGGACTGGGGATCTGTGCTTTCATAGAGACGCAACATCTCATGGCGCTCGGCCGTGGCAGAGCCTCTTGCCGAAAAGGCAAACGTCCGGCTCCTTCTCCCACAGGGAAGGGCCCAGCCCTGAAAGCTGTTGCTGCTCTTCACGGTCCCTTGGCGCCCTATCTACAGGCACAACAGCACTGGGGATCTGGGCTTTCGAAGAGAAGCAACATCTCATGGCGCTCGGCGCGGCAGAGCCTCTTGCCGAAAAGGCAAATGTCCGGCTCCTTCTCCCACAGGGAAGGGCCCAGCCCTGAAAGCTGTTGCTGCTCTTCACGGTGCCTTGGCACCCTATCTACAGCACAACAGCAGTGGGGATCTGTGCTTTCATAGATAGCTCAACATCTCATGGCGCTCGGCCGTGGCAGAGCCTCTTGCCGAAAAGGCAAACGTCCGGCTCCTTCTCCCACAGGGAAGGGCCCAGCCCTGAAAGCTGTTGCTGCTCTTCACGGTGCCTTGGCGCCCTATCTACAGGCACAACAGCACTGGGGATCTGTGCTTTCCGAAAGACGCAACATCCCATGGCGCTCGGCTGTGGCAGAGCCTCTTGCTGAAAAGGCAAACGTCCGGCTCCTTCTCCCACAGGGAAGGGCCCAGCCCTGAAAGCTGTTGCTGCTCTTCACAGTGCCTTAGCGCCCTATCTACAGACACAACAGCACTGGGGATCTGGGCTTTCCCAGAGACGCAACATCTCATGGCGCTCGGCCGCGGCAGAGCCTCTTGCCGAAAAGGCAAACGTCCGGCTCCTTCTCCCACAGGGAAGGGACCAGCCCTAAAAGCTGTTGCTGCTCTTCACGGTGCTTGGCACCCTATCTACAGGCACAACAGCGAGTGGCGATCTGGGCTTTCCCAGAGAAGCAACATCTCATGGCTATCGGCCGCGGCAGAGCCTCTTGCCGAAAAGGCAAACGTCCGGCTCCTTCTCCCACAGGGAAGGGCCCAGCCCTGAAAGCTGTTGCTGCTCTTCAACTAACCTTGGTGCCCTATCTACAGGCACAACAAGACTGGGGATCTGGGCTTTCCCAGAGACGCAACATCTCATGGCGCTCGGCCGCGGCAGAGCCTCTTGCCGAAAAGGCAAACGTCCGGCTCCTTCTCCACAGGGAAGGGCCCAGCCCTGAAAGCTCTTGCTGCTCTTCACAGTGCCTTGGCACCCTATCTACAGGCACAACAGCACTGGGGATCTCGGCTTTCCCAGAGACGCAACATCTCATGGCGCTCGGCCGCGGCAGAGCCTCTTGCCGAAAAGGCAAACGTCCGGCTCATTCTCCCACAGGGAAGGGCCCAGCCCTGAAAACTGTTGCTGCTCTTCACCTAACGTTGGTGCCCTATCTACAGACACAACAGCACTGGGGATCTCGGCTTTCCCAGAGAAAGCAACATCTCATGGCGCTCGGCCTGCGGCAGAGCCTCTTGCAGAAAAGGCAAACGTCCAGCTCCTTCTCCCACAGGGAAGGGCCCAGCCCTGAAAGCTGTTGCTGCTCTTCACGGTCCCATGTCGCCCTATCTACAGGCACAACAGCAGTGGGGATCTGGGCTTTCCCAGAGAGGCAACATCTCATGGCGCTCGGCCGCGGCAGAGCCTCTTGCCGAAAAGGCAAACGTCCGGCTCCTTCTCCCACAGGGAAGGGCCCAGCCCTGAAAGCTCTTGCTGCTCTTCAACTAACCTTGGTGCCCTATCTGCACACACAAAAGCACTGGGGATCTGGGCTTTCTCAGAGACGAAACATCTCATGGCGCTCGGCCGCGGCAGAGCCTCTTGCCGAAAAGGCAAATCGTCCGGCTCCTTCTCCCACAGGGAAGGGCCCAGCCCTGAAAGCTGTTGCTGCTCTTCACGGTGCCTTGGCACCCTATCTACAGGCACAACAGCACTGGGTATCTGTGTTTTCCCCAGAGAAGCAACATCTTATGGCGCTCGGCCGCGGCAGAGCCTCTTGCCGAAAAGGCAAACGTCCGGCTCCTTCTGCCACAGGGAAGGGCCCAGCCCTGAAAGCTGTTGCTGCTCTTCACGGTGCCTTGGCACCCTATCTACAGGCACAACAGCACTGGGGATCTGGGCTTTCCCAGAGACGCAACATCTCATGGCGCTCGGCCGCGGCAGAGCCTCTTGCCGAAAAGGCAAACGTCCGGCTCCTTCTCCCACAGGGAAGGGCCCAGCCCTGAAAGGTGTTGCTGCTCTTCACCTAACCTTGCTGCCCTATCTACAGGCACAACAGCACTGGGGATCTGGGCTTTCCCAGAGAAGCAACATCTCATGGCGCTCGGCCGTGGCAGAGCCTCTTGCCGAAAAGGCAAACGTCCGGCTCCTTCTCCCACAGGGAAGGGCCCAGCCCTGAAAGCTGTTGCTGCTCTTCACGGTGTCTTGGCGCCCTATCTACAGGCACAACAGCACTGGGGATCTGTGCTTTCCGAAATACGCAACATCCCATGGCGCTCGGCTGTGGCAGAGCCTCTTGCTGAAAAGGCAAACGTCCGGCTCCTTCTCCCACAGGGAAGGGACCAGCCCTGAAAGCTGTTGCTGCTCTTCACAGTGCCTTAGCGCCCTATCTACAGACACAACAGCACTGGGGATCTGGGCTTTCCCAGAGACGCAACATCTCATGGCGCTCGGCCGCGGCAGAGCCTCTTGCCGAAAAGGCAAACGTCCGGCTCCTTCTCCCACAGGGAAGGGCCCAGCCCTGAAAGCTGTTGCTGCTCTTCACGGTGCTTGGCACCCTATCTACAGGCACAACAGCAGTGGCGATCTGGGCTTTTCCAGAGAAGCAACATCTCATGGCGCTCTGCCGCGGCAGAGCCTCTTGCCGAAAAGGCAAACGTCCGGCTCCTTCTCCCACAGGGAAGGGCCCAGCCCTGAAAGCTGTTGCTGCTCTTCACGGTGCTTGGCACCCTATCTACAGGCACAACAGCACTGGGGATCTGGGCTTTCCCAGAGAAGCAACATCTCATGGCGCTCTGCCGCGGCAGAGCCTCTTGCCGAAAAGGCAAACGTCCGGCTCCTTCTCCCACAGGGAAGGGCCCAGCCCTGAAAGCTCTTGGTGCTCTTCACGGTGCCTTGGTGCCCTATCTACAGGCACAACAGCACTGGGGATCTGTGCTTTCCCAGAGTAGCAACATCTCATGGCGCTCGGCCGCGGCAGAGCCTCTTGCCTAAAAGGCAAACGTCCGGCTCCTTCTGCCACAGGGAAGGGCCCAGCCCTGAAAGCTGTTGCTGCTCTTCACGGTGCTTGGCACCCTATCTACAGGCACAACAGCAGTGGCGATCTGGGCTTTCCCAGAGAAGCAACATCTCATGGCGCTCTGCCGCGGCAGAGCCTCTTGCCGAAAAGGCAAACGTCCGGCTCCTTCTCCCACAGGGAAGGGCCCCAGCCCTGAAAGCTCTTGCTGCTCTTCACGGTGCCTTGGCGCCCTATCTACAGGCACAACAGCACTGCGGATCTGGGCTTTCCCAGAGACGCAACATCTCATGGCGCTCGGCCGCGGCAGAGCCTCTTGCCGAAAAGGCAAACGTCCGGCTCCTTCTGCCACAGGGAAGGGCCCAGCCCTGAAAGCTCTTGCTGCTCTTCACGGTGCCTTGGCACCCTATCTACAGGCACAACAGCACTGGGGATCTGGGCTTTCCCAGAGAAGCAACATCTCATGGCGCTCGGCCGCGGCAGAGCCTCTTGCCGAAAAGGCAAACGTCCGGCTCCTTCTCCCACAGGGAAGGGCCCAGCCCTGAAAGCTCTTGCTGCTCTTCACGGTGCCTTGGTGCCCTATCTACAGGCACAACAGCACTGGGGATCTGGGCTTTCCCAGAGACGCAACATCTCATGGCGCTCGGCCGCGGCAGAGCCTCTTGCCGAAAAGGCAAACGTCCGGCTCCTTCTGCCACAGGGAAGGGCCCAGCCCTGAAAGCTCTTGCTGCTCTTCAACTAACCTTGGTGCCCTATCTGCACACACAAAAGCACTGGGGATCTGGGCTTTCTCAGAGACGCAACATCTCATGGCGCTCGGCCGCGGCAGAGCCTCTTGCCGAAAAGGCAATCGTCCGGCTCCTTCTCCCACAGGGAAGGGCCCAGCCCTGAAAGCTGTTGCTGCTCTTCACGGTGCCTTGGCACCCTATCTACAGGCACAACAGCACTGGGTATCTGGGCTTTCCCAGGGAAGCAACATCTTATGGCGCTCGGCCGCGGCAGAGCCTCTTGCCGAAAAGGCAAACGTCCGGCTCCTTCTGCCACAGGGAAGGGCCCAGCCCTGAAAGCTGTTGCTGCTCTTCACGGTGCCTTGGCACCCTATCTACAGGCACAACAGCACTGGGGATCTGGGCTTTCCCAGAGAAGCAACATCTCATGGCGCTCGGCCGCGGCAGAGCCTCTTGCCGAAAAGGCAAACGTCCGGCTCCTTCTCCCACAGGGAAGGGCCCAGCCCTGAAAGGTGTTGCTGCTCTTCACCTAACCTTGCTGCCCTATCTACAGGCACAACAGCACTGGGGATCTGGGCTTTCCCAGAGAAGCAACATCTCATGGCGCTCGGCCGTGGCAGAGCCTCTTGCCGAAAAGGCAAACGTCCGGCTCCTTCTCCCACAGGGAAGGGCCCAGCCCTGAAAGCTGTTGCTGCTCTTCACGGTCCCTTGGCGCCCTATCTACAGGCACAACAGCACTGGGGATCTGTGCTTTCCGAAATACGCAACATCCCATGGCGCTCGGCTGTGGCAGAGCCTCTTGCTGAAAAGGCAAACGTCCGGCTCCTTCTGCCACAGGGAAGGGACCAGCCCTGAAAGCTGTTGCTGCTCTTCACAGTGCCTTAGCGCCCTATCTACAGACACAACAGCACTGGGGATCTGGGCTTTCCCAGAGACGCAACATCTCATGGCGCTCGGCCGCGGCAGAGCCTCTTGCCGAAAAGGCAAACGTCCGGCTCCTTCTCCCACAGGGAAGGGCCCAGCCCTGAAAGCTGTTGCTGCTCTTCACGGTGCTTGGCACCCTATCTACAGGCACAACAGCAGTGGCGATCTGGGCTTTTCCAGAGAAGCAACATCTCATGGCGCTCTGCCGCGGCAGAGCCTCTTGCCGAAAAGGCAAACGTCCGGCTCCTTCTCCCACAGGGAAGGGCCCAGCCCTGAAAGCTGTTGCTGCTCTTCACGGTGCTTGGCACCCTATCTACAGGCACAACAGCACTGGGGATCTGGGCTTTCCCAGAGAAGCAACATCTCATGGCGCTCTGCCGCGGCAGAGCCTCTTGCCGAAAAGGCAAACGTCCGGCTCCTTCTCCCACAGGGAAGGGCCCAGCCCTGAAAGCTCTTGCTGCTCTTCACGGTGCCTTGGTGCCCTATCTACAGGCACAACAGCACTGGGGATCTGGGCTTTCCCAGAGTAGCAACATCTCATGGCGCTCGGCCGCGGCAGAGCCTCTTGCCTAAAAGGCAAACGTCCGGCTCCTTCTGCCACAGGGAAGGGCCCAGCCCTGAAAGCTGTTGCTGCTCTTCACGGTGCTTGGCACCCTATCTACAGGCACAACAGCAGTGGCGATCTGGGCTTTCCCAGAGAAGCAACATCTCATGGCGCTCGGCCGCGGCAGAGCCTCTTGCCGAAAAGGCAAACGTCCGGCTCCTTCTCCCACAGGGAAGGGCCCAGCCCTGAAAGCTCTTGCTGCTCTTCACGGTGCCTTGGTGCCCTATCTACAGGCACAACAGCACTGGGGATCTGTGCTTTCCCAGAGTAGCAACATCTCATGGCGCTCGGCCGCGGCAGAGCCTCTTGCCTAAAAGGCAAACGTCCGGCTCCTTCTGCCACAGGGAAGGGCCCAGCCCTGAAAGCTGTTGCTGCTCTTCACGGTGCCTTGGCACCCTATCTACAGGCACAACAGCAGTGGGGATCTGGGCTTTCCCAGAGAAGCAACATCTCATGGCGCTCGGCCGCGGCAGAGCCTCTTGCCGAAAAGGCAAACGTCCGGCTCCTTCTCCCACAGGGAAAGGCCCAGGCCTGAAAGCTGTTGCTGCTCTTCACGGTGCCTTGGTGCCCTATCTACAGGCACAACAGCAGTGGGGATCTGGGCTTTCCCAGAGACGCAACATCTCATGGCGCTCGGCCGCGGCAGAGCCTCTTGCCGAAAAGGCAAACGTCCGGCTCCTTCTCCCACAGGGAAGGGCCCAGCCCTGAAAGCTGTTGCTGCTCTTCACGGTGCCTTGGCACCCTATCTACAGGCACAACAGCAGTGGGGATCTGGGCTTTCCCAAACAAGCAACATCTCATGGCGCTCGGCCGCGGCAGAGCCTCTTGCCGAAAAGGCAAACGTCCGGCTCCTTCTCCCACAGGGAAAGGCCCAGGCCTGAAAGCTGTTGCTGCTCTTCACGGTGCCTTGGTGCCCTATCTACAGGCACAACAGCAGTGGGGATCTGGGCTTTCCCAGAGACGCAACATCTCATGGCGCTCGGCCGCGGCAGAGCCTCTTGCCGAAATGGCAAACGTCCGGCTCCTTCTCCCACAGGGAAGGGCCCAGCCCTGAAAGCTGTTGCTGCTCTTCAACTAACCTTGCTGCCCTATCTACAGGCACAACAAGACGGGGCATCTGTGCTTTCCCAGAGACGCAACATCTCATGGCGCTCGGCCGCGGCAGAGCCTCTTGCCGAAAAGGCAAACGTCTGGCTCCTTCTCCCACAGGGAAGGGCCCAGCCCTGAAAGCTCTTGCTGCTCTTCACAGTGCCTTGGCACCCTATCTACAGGCACAACAGCACTGGGGATCTCGGCTTTCCCAGAGACGCAACATCTCATGGCGCTCGGCCGCGGCAGAGCCTCTTGCCGAAAAGGCAAACATCCGGCTCCTTCTGCCACAGGGAAGGGCCCAGCCCTGAAAGCTGTTGCTGCTCTTCACGGTGCCTTAGCACCCTATCTACAGGCACAACAGCAGTGGCGATCTGTGCTTTCCCAGAGAAGCAACAACTCATGGCACTCGGCCGCGGCAGAGCCTCTTGCCAAAAAGGCAAACGTCCGGCTCCTTCTCCCACAAGGAAGGGCCCAGCCCTGAAAGCTGTTGCTGCTCTTCACAGTGCCTTGGCACCCTATCTACAGGCACAACAGCACTGGGGATCTGGGCTATCCCAGAGACACAACATCTCATGGAGCTCGGCCGCGGCAGAGCCTCTTGCCGAAAAGGCAAATGTCCGGCTCCTTCTGCCACAGGGAAGGGCCCAGCCCTGAAAGCTGTTGCTGCTCTTCAACTAACCTTGGCACCCTATCTACAGGCACAACAGGACTGGGGATCTGTGCTTTCATAGAGACGCAACATCTCATGGCGCTCGGCAGTGGCAGAGCCTCTTGCCGAAAAGGCAAACGTCCGGCTCCTTCTCCCACAGGGAAGGGCCCAGCCCTGAAAGCTGTTGCTGCTCTTCACGGTCCCTTGGCGCCCTATCTACAGGCACAACAGCACTGGGGATCTGGGCTTTCGAAGAGAAGCAACATCTCATGGCGCTCGGCGCGGCAGAGCCTCTTGCCGAAAAGGCAAATGTCCGGCTCCTTCTCCCACAGGGAAGGGCCCAGCCCTGAAAGCTGTTGCTGCTCTTCACGGTGCCTTGGCACCCTATCTACAGGCACAACAGCAGTGGGGATCTGTGCTTTCATAGATACTCAACATCTCATGGCGCTCGGCCGTGGCAGAGCCTCTTGCCGAAAAGGCAAACGTCCGGCTCCTTCTCCCACAGGGAAGGGCCCAGCCCTGAAAGCTCTTGCTGCTCTTCACGGTGCCTTGGCGCCCTATCTACAGGCACAACAGCACTGGGGATCTGTGCTTTCCGAAAGACGCAACATCCCATGGCGCTCGGCTGTGGCAGAGCCTCTTGCTGAAAAGGCAAACGTCCGGCTCCTTCTCCCACAGGGAAGGGCCCAGCCCTGAAAGCTGTTGCTGCTCTTCACAGTGCCTTAGCGCCCTATCTACAGACACAACAGCACTGGGGATCTGGGCTTTCCCAGAGAAGCAACATCTCATGGCGCTCGGCCGCGGCAGAGCCTCTTGCCGAAAAGGCAAACGTCCGGCTCCTTCTGCCACAGGGAAACACCCAGCCCTGAAAGCTGTTGCTGCTCTTCACGGTGCTTGGCACCCTATCTACAGGCACAACAGCAGTGGCGATCTGGGCTTTCCCAGAGAAGCAACATCTCATGGCTATCGGCCGCGGCAGAGCCTCTTGCCGAAAAGGCAAACGTCCGGCTCCTTCTCCCACAGGGAAGGGCCCAGCCCTGAAAGCTGTTGCTGCTCTTCACCTAACCTTGGCGCCCTATCTACAGGCACAACAGCACTGGGGATCTGGGCTTTCCCAGACAAGCAACATCTCATGGCGCTCGGCCGCGGCAGAGCCTCTTGCTGAAAAGGCAAACGTCCGGCTCCTTCTCCCACAGGGAAAGGCCCAGCCCTGAAAGCTGTTGCTGCTCTTCACGGTGCCTTGGTGCCCTATCTACAGGCACAACAGCACTGGGGATCTGGGCTTTCCCAGAGACGCAACATCTCATGGCGCTCGGCCGCGGCAGAGCCTCTTGCCGAAAAGGCAAACGTCCGGCTCATTCTCCAAAAGGGAAGGGCCCAGCCCTGAAAGCTGTTGCTGCTGTTCAACTAACCTTGGTGCCCTATCTACAGGCACAACAAGACTGGGGATCTGGGCTTTCCCAGAGACGCAACATCTCATGGCGCTCGGCCGCGGCAGAGCCTCTTGCCGAAAAGGCAAACGTCCGGCTCCTTCTCCCACAGGGAAGGGCCCAGCCCTGAAAGCTCTTGCTGCTCTTCACAGTGCCTTGGCACCCTATCTACAGGCACAACAGCACTGGGGATCTCGGCTTTCCCAGAGACGCAACATCTCATGGCGCTCGGCCGCGGCAGAGCCTCTTGCCGAAAAGGCAAACGTCCGGCTCCTTCTCCCACAGGGAAGGGCCCAGCCCTGAAAACTGTTGCTGCTCTTCACCTAACGTTGGTGCCCTATCTACAGACACAACAGCACTGGGGATCTCGGCTTTCCCAGAGAAGCAACATCTCATGGCGCTCGGCTGCGGCAGAGCCTCTTGCAGAAAAGGCAAACGTCCAGCTCCTTCTCCCACAGGGAAGGGCCCAGCCCTGAAAGCTGTTGCTGCTCTTCACGGTCCCATGTCGCCCTATCTACAGGCACAACAGCCCTGGGGATCTGGGCTTTCCCAGAGACGCAACATCTCATGGCGCTCGGCCGCGGCAGAGCCTCTTGCCGAAAAGGCAAACGTCCGGCTCCTTCTCCCACAGGGAAGGGCCCAGCCCTGAAAGCTCTTGCTGCTCTTCACCTAACCTTGGCGCCCTATCTACAGGCAGAACAGCACTGGAGATCTCGGCTTTCCCAGAGAAGCAACATCTCATGGCGCTCTGCCGCGGCAGAGCCTCTTGCCGAAAAGGCAAACGTCCGGCTCCTTCTCCCACAGGGAAGGGCCCAGCCCTGAAAGCTCTTGCTGCTCTTCACGGTGCCTTGGCGCCCTATCTACAGGCACAACAGCACTGCGGATCTGGGCTTTCCCAGAGACGCAACATCTCATGGCGCTCGGCCGCGGCAGAGCCTCTTGCCGAAAAGGCAAACGTCCGGCTCCTTCTGCCACAGGGAAGGGCCCAGCCCTGAAAGCTCTTGCTGCTCTTCACGGTGCCTTGGCACCCTATCTACAGGCACAACAGCACTGGGGATCTGGGCTTTCCCAGAGAAGCAACATCTCATGGCGCTCGGCCGCGGCAGAGCCTCTTGCCGAAAAGGCAAACGTCCGGCTCCTTCTCCCACAGGGAAGGGCCCAGCCCTGAAAGCTCTTGCTGCTCTTCACGGTGCCTTGGTGCCCTATCTACAGGCACAACAGCACTGGGGATCTGGGCTTTCCCAGAGACGCAACATCTCATGGCGCTCGGCCGCGGCAGAGCCTCTTGCCGAAAAGGCAAACGTCCGGCTCCTTCTGCCACAGGGAAGGGCCCAGCCCTGAAAGCTCTTGCTGCTCTTCAACTAACCTTGGTGCCCTATCTGCACACACAAAAGCACTGGGGATCTGGGCTTTCTCAGAGACGCAACATCTCATGGCGCTCGGCCGCGGCAGTGCCTCTTGCCGAAAAGGCAATCGTCCGGCTCCTTCTCCCACAGGGAAGGGCCCAGCCCTGAAAGCTGTTGCTGCTCTTCACGGTGCCTTGGCACCCTATCTACAGGCACAACAGCACTGGGTATCTGTGTTTTCCCAGAGAAGCAACATCTTATGGCGCTCGGCCGCGGCAGAGCCTCTTGCCGAAAAGGCAAACGTCCGGCTCCTTCTGCCACAGGGAAGGGCCCAGCCCTGAAAGCTGTTGCTGCTCTTCACGGTGCCTTGGCACCCTATCTACAGGCACAACAGCACTGGGGATCTGGGCTTTCCCAGAGAAGCAACATCTCATGGCGCTCGGCCGCGGCAGAGCCTCTTGCCGAAAAGGCAAACGTCCGGCTCCTTATCCCACAGGGAAGGGCGCAGCCCTGAAAGCTGTTGCTGCTCTTCACGGTCCCTTGGCGCCCTATCTACAGGCACAACAGCACTGGGGATCTGTGCTTTCCGAAATACGCAACATCCCATGGCGCTCGGCTGTGGCAGAGCCTCTTGCTGAAAAGGCAAACGTCCGGCTCCTTCTGCCACAGGGAAGGGACCAGCCCTGAAAGCTGTTGCTGCTCTTCACAGTGCCTTAGCGCCCTATCTACAGACACAACAGCACTGGGGATCTGGGCTTTCCCAGAGACGCAACATCTCATGGCGCTCGGCCGCGGCAGAGCCTCTTGCCGAAAAGGCAAACGTCCGGCTCCTTCTCCCACAGGGAAGGGCCCAGCCCTGAAAGCTGTTGCTGCTCTTCACGGTGCTTGGCACCCTATCTACAGGCACAACAGCAGTGGCGATCTGGGCTTTTCCAGAGAAGCAACATCTCATGGCGCTCTGCCGCGGCAGAGCCTCTTGCCGAAAAGGCAAACGTCCGGCTCCTTCTCCCACAGGGAAGGGCCCAGCCCTGAAAGCTGTTGCTGCTCTTCACGGTGCTTGGCACCCTATCTACAGGCACAACAGCACTGGGGATCTGGGCTTTCCCAGAGAAGCAACATCTCATGGCGCTCTGCCGCGGCAGAGCCTCTTGCCGAAAAGGCAAACGTCCGGCTCCTTCTCCCACAGGGAAGGGCCCAGCCCTGAAAGCTCTTGGTGCTCTTCACGGTGCCTTGGTGCCCTATCTACAGGCACAACAGCACTGGGGATCTGTGCTTTCCCAGAGTAGCAACATCTCATGGCGCTCGGCCGCGGCAGAGCCTCTTGCCTAAAAGGCAAACGTCCGGCTCCTTCTGCCACAGGGAAGGGCCCAGCCCTGAAAGCTCTTGCTGCTCTTCACGGTGCCTTGGCGCCCTATCTACAGGCACAACAGCACTGGGGATCTCGGCTTTCCCAGAGAAGCAACATCTCATGGCGCTCGGCCGCGGCAGAGCCTCTTGCCGAAAAGGCAAACGTCCGTCTCCTTCTCCCACAGGGAAGGGCCCAGCCCTGAAAGCTGTTGCTGCTCTTCACGGTGCCTTGGCACCCTATCTACAGGCACAACAGCACTGGGGATCTGGGCTTTCCCAGAGACGCAACATCTCATGGCGCTCGGCCGTGGAAGAGCCTCTTGACGAAAAGGCAAACGTCCGGGTTCTTCGGCCACAGGGAAGGGCTCAGCCCTGAAAGCTCTTGCTGCTCTTCACGGTGCCTTGGCACCCTATCTACAGGCGCAACAGCACTGGGGGTCTGGGCTTTCCCAGAGACACAACATCCCATGGCGCTCGGCCGCGGCAGAGCCTGTTGCCGAAAAGGCAAACGTCTGGCTTCTTCTCCCACAAGGAAGGGCCCAGCCCTGAAAGCTGTTGCTGCTCTTCACGGTGCCTTGGCGCCCTATCTATAGGCACAACAGCACTGGGGATCTGGGCTTTCCCAGAGAAGCAACAACTCATGGCGCTGGCTGCAGCAGAGCCTCTTGCCGAAAAGGCAAACGGCCGGCTCCTTCTGCCACAGGGAAGGGCCCAGCCCTGAAAGCTCTTGCTGCTCTTCACGGTGTCTTGGCGCCCTATCTACAGGCACAACAGCAGTGGGGATCTGGGCTTTCCCAGAGACGCAACATCTCATGGCGCTCGGCCGCGGCAGACCCTTTGCCGAAAAGGCAATCGTCCGGCTCCTTCTCCCACAGGGAAGGGCCCAGCCCTGAAAGCTGTTGCTGCTCTTCACAATGCCTTGGCACCCTATCTACAGGCACAACAGCACTGGCTATCTGTGTTTTCCCAGAGAAGCAACATCTCATGGCGCTCGGCCGCGGCAGAGCCTCTTGCCGAAAAGGCAAACGTCCGGCTCCTTCTCCCACAGGGAAGGGCCCAGCCCTGAAAGCTCTTGCTGCTCTTCAACTAACCTTGCTGCCCTATCTACAGGCACAACAAGACGGGGGATCTGTGCTTTCCCAGAGACGCAACATCTCATGGCGCTCGGCCGCGGCAGGGCCTCTTGCCGAAAAGGCAAACGTCTGGCTCCTTCTCCCACAGGGAAGGGCCCAGCCCTGAAAGCTCTTGCTGCTCTTCACAGTGCCTTGGCACCCTATCTACAGGCACAACAGCACTGGGGATCTCGGCTTTCCCAGAGACGCAACATCTCATGGCGCTCGGCCGCGGCAGAGCCTCTTGCCGAAAAGGCAAACGTCCGGCTCATTCTCCCACAGGGAAGGGCCCAGCCCTGAAAGCTGTTGCTGCTCTTCACCTAACGTTGGTGCCCTATCTACAGGCACAACAGCACTGGGGATCTCGGCTTTCCCAGAGAAGCAACATCTCATGGCGCTCGGCCGCGGCAGAGCCTCTTGCAGAAAAGGCAAACGTCCAGCTCCTTCTCCCACAGGGAAGGGCCCAGCCCTGAAAGCTGTTGCTGCTCTTCACGGTCCCATGTCGCCCTATCTACAGGCACAACAGCCCTGGGGATCTGGGCTTTCCCAGAGACGCAACATCTCATGGCGCTCGGCCGCGGCAGAGCCTCTTGCCGAAAAGGCAAACGTCCGGCTCCTTCTCCCACAGGGAAGGGCCCAGCCCTGAAAGCTGTTGCTGCTCTTCACCTAACCTTGGCGCCCTATCTACAGGCACAACAGCACTGGGGATCTCGGCTTTCCCAGAGAAGCAACATCTCATGGCGCTCGGCCGCGGCAGAGCCTCTTGCCGAAAAGGCAAACGTCCGTCTCCTTCTCCCACAGGGAAGGGCCCAGCCCTGAAAGCTGTTGCTGCTCTTCACGGTGCCTTGGCACCCTATCTACAGGCACAACAGCACTGGGGATCTGGGCTTTCCCAGAGACACAACATCCCATGGCGCTCGGCCGCGGCAGAGCCTGTTGCCGAAAAGGCAAACGTCTGGCTTCTTCTCCCACAAGGAAGGGCCCAGCCCTGAAAGCTGTTGCTGCTCTTCACGGTGCCTTGGCGCCCTATCTATAGGCACAACAGCACTGGGGATCTGGGCTTTCCCAGAGAAGCAACAACTCATGGCGCTGGCCGCAGCAGAGCCTCTTGCCAAAAAGGCAAACGGCCGGCTCCTTCTGCCACAGGGAAGGGCCCAGCCCTGAAAGGTGTTGCTGCTCTTCACGGTGCCTTGGCGCCCTATCTACAGGCACAACAGCAGTGGGGATCTGGGCTTTCCCAGAGACGCAACATCTCATGGCACTCGGCCGCGGCAGACCCTTTGCCGAAAAGGCAATCGTCCGTCTCCTTCTCCCACAGGGAAGGGCCCAGCCCTGAAAGCTGTTGCTGCTCTTCACAGTGCCTTGGCACCCTATCTACAGGCACAACAGCACTGGCTATCTGTGTTTTCCCAGAGACGCAACATCTCATGGCGCTCGGCCGCGGCAGAGCCTCTTGCCGAAAAGGCAAACGTCCGGCTCCTTCTCCCACAGGGAAGGGCCCAGCCCTGAAAGCTGTTGCTGCTCTTCACGGTGCCTTGGCACCCTATCTACAGGCACAACAGCACTGGGGATCTGGGCTTTCCCAGAGAAGCAACATCTCATGGCGCTCGGCCGCGGCAGAGCCTCTTGCCGAAAAGGCAAACGTCCGGCTCCTTATCCCACAGGGAAGGGCCCAGCCCTGAAAGCTGTTGCTGCTCTTCACGGTGCCTTGGCACCCTATCTACAGGCACAACTGAACTGGGGATCTGTGCTTTCCGAAATACGCAACATCCCATGGCGCTCGGCTGTGGCAGAGCCTCTTGCTGAAAAGGCAAACGTCCGGCTCCTTCTGCCACAGGGAAGGGACCAGCCCTGAAAGCTGTTGCTGCTCTTCACAGTGCCTTAGCGCCCTATCTACAGACACAACAGCACTGGGGATCTGGGCTTTCCCAGAGACGCAACATCTCATGGCGCTCGGCCGCGGCAGAGCCTCTTGCCGAAAAGGCAAACGTCCGGCTCCTTCTCCCACAGGGAAGGGCCCAGCCCTGAAAGCTGTTGCTGCTCTTCACGGTGCTTGGCACCCTATCTACAGGCACAACAGCAGTGGCGATCTGGGCTTTTCCAGAGAAGCAACATCTCATGGCGCTCTGCCGCGGCAGAGCCTCTTGCCGAAAAGGCAAACGTCCGGCTCCTTCTCCCACAGGGAAGGGCCCAGCCCTGAAAGCTGTTGCTGCTCTTCACGGTGCTTGGCACCCTATCTACAGGCACAACAGCACTGGGGATCTGGGCTTTCCCAGAGAAGCAACATCTCATGGCGCTCTGCCGCGGCAGAGCCTCTTGCCGAAAAGGCAAACGTCCGGCTCCTTCTCCCACAGGGAAGGGCCCAGACCTGAAAGCTCTTGGTGCTCTTCACGGTGCCTTGGTGCCCTATCTACAGGCACAACAGCACTGGGGATCTGTGCTTTCCCAGAGTAGCAACATCTCATGGCGCTCGGCCGCGGCAGAGCCTCTTGCCTAAAAGGCAAACGTCCGGCTCCTTCTGCCACAGGGAAGGGCCCAGCCCTGAAAGCTGTTGCTGCTCTTCACGGTGCCTTGGCACCCTATCTACAGGCACAACAGCAGTGGGGATCTGGGCTTTCCCAGACAAGCAACATCTCATGGCGCTCGGCCGCGGCAGAGCCTCTTGCCGAAAAGGCAAACGTCCGGCTCCTTCTCCCACAGGGAAAGGCCCAGGCCTGAAAGCTGTTGCTGCTCTTCACGGTGCCTTGGTGCCCTATCTACAGGCACAACAGCAGTGGGGATCTGGGCTTTCCCAGAGACGCAACATCTCATGGCGCTCGTCCGCGGCAGAGCCTCTTGCCGAAAAGGCAAACGTCCGGCTCCTTCTCCCACAGGGAAGGGCCCAGCCCTGAAAGCTCTTGCTGCTCTTCAACTAACCTTGCTGCCCTATCTACAGGCACAACAAGACGGGGGATTCTGTGCTTTCCCAGAGACGCAACATCTCATGGCGCTCGGCCGCGGCTGGGCCTCTTGCCGAAAAGGCAAACGTCTGGCTCCTTCTCCCACAGGGAAGGGCCCAGCCCTGAAAGCTCTTGCTGCTCTTCACAGTGCCTTGGCACCCTATCTACAGGCACAACAGCACTGGGGATCTCGGCTTTCCCAAGAGACGCAACATCTCATGGCGTCGGCCGCGGCAGAGCCTCTTGCCGAAAAGGCAAACGTCCGGTTCCTTCTCCCACAATGAAGGGCCCAGCCCTGAAAGCTCTTGGTGCTCTTCACGGTGCCTTGGTGCCCTATCTACAGGCACAACAGCACTGGGGATCTGTGCTTTCCCAGAGTAGCAACATCTCATGGCGCTCGGCTGCGGCAGAGCCTCTTGCCGAAAAGGCAAACGTCCGGCTCCTTCTCCCACAGGGAAAGGCCCAGGCCTGAAAGCTGTTGCTGCTCTTCACGGTGCCTTGGTGCCCTATCTAGAGGCACAACAGCAGTGGGGATCTGGGCTTTCCCAGAGACGCAACATCTCATGGCGCTCGGCCGCGGCAGAACCTCTTGCCGAAATGGCAAACGTCCGGCTCCTTCTCCCACAGGGAAGGGCCCAGCCCTGAAAGCTGTTGCTGCTCTTCAACTAAGCTTGCTGCCCTATCTACAGGCACAACAAGACAGGGGATCTGTGCTTTCCCAGAGACGCAACATCTCATGGCGCTCGGCCCGCGGCAGGGCCTCTTGCCGAAAAGGCAAACGTCTGGCTCCTTCTCCCACAGGGAAGGGCCCAGCCCTGAAAGCTCTTGCTGCTCTTCACAGTGCCTTGGCACCCTATCTACAGGCAGAACAGCACTGGGGATCTCGGCTTTCCCAGAGACGCAACATCTCATGGCGCTCGGCCGCGGCAGAGCCTCTTGCCGAAAAGGCAAACGTCCGGCTCATTCTCCCACAGGGAAGGGCCCAGCCCTGAAAGCTGTTGCTGCTCTTCACCTAACGTTGGTGCCCTATCTACAGGCACAACAGCACTGGGGATCTCGGCTTTCCCAGAGAAGCAACATCTCATGGCGCTCGGCCGCGGCAGAGCCTCTTGCCGAAAAGGCAAACGTCCAGCTCCTTCTCCCACAGGGAAGGGCCCAGCCCTGAAAGCTCTTGCTGCTCTTCACGGTGCCTTGGCACCCTATCTACAGGCACAACAGCCCTGGGGATCTGGGCTTTCCCAGAGACGCAACATCTCATGGCGCTCGGCCGCGGCAGAGCCTCTTGCCGAAAAGGCAAACGTCCGGCTCCTTCTCCCACAGGGAAGGGCCCAGCCCTGAAAGCTCTTGCTGCTCTTCACGGTGCCTTGGCGCCCTATCTACAGGCACAACAGCACTGGGGATCTCGGCTTTCCCAGAGAAGCAACATCTCATGGCGCTCGGCCGCGGCAGAGCCTCTTGCCGAAAAGGCAAACGTCCGTCTCCTTCTGCCACAGGGAAGGGCCCAGCCCTGAAAGCTGTTGCTGCTCTTCACGGTGCCTTGGCACCCTATCTACAGGCACAACAGCACTGGGGATCTGGGCTTTCCCAGAGACGCAACATCTCATGGCGCTCGGCCGTGGAAGAGCCTCTTGACGAAAAGGCAAACGTCCGGGTTCTTCGGCCACAGGGAAGGGCTCAGCCCTGAAAGCTCTTGCTGCTCTTCACGGTGCCTTGGCACCCTATCTACAGGCGCAACAGCACTGGGGGTCTGGGCTTTCCCAGAGACACAACATCCCATGGCGCTCGGCCGCGGCAGAGCCTGTTGCCGAAAAGGCAAACGTCTGGCTTCTTCTCCCACAAGGAAGGGCCCAGCCCTGAAAGCTGTTGCTGCTCTTCATGGTGCCTTGGCGCCCTATCTATAGGCACAACAGCACTGGGGATCTGGGCTTTCCCAGAGAAGCAACAACTCATGGCGCTGGCTGCAGCAGAGCCTCTTGCCGAAAAGGCAAACGGCCGGCTCCTTCTGCCACAGGGAAGGGCCCAGCCCTGAAAGCTCTTGCTGCTCTTCACGGTGCCTTGGCGCCCTATCTACAGGCACAACAGCAGTGGGGATCTGGGCTTTCCCAGAGACGCAACATCTCATGGCGCTCGGCCGCGGCAGACCCTTTGCCGAAAAGGCAATCGTCCGGCTCCTTCTCCCACAGGGAAGGGCCCAGCCCTGAAAGCTGTTGCTGCTCTTCACAATGCCTTGGCACCCTATCTACAGGCACAACAGCACTGGCTATCTGTGTTTTCCCAGAGAAGCAACATCTCATGGCGCTCGGCCGCGGCAGAGCCTCTTGCCGAAAAGGCAAACGTCCGGCTCCTTCTCCCACAGGGAAGGGCCCAGCCCTGAAAGCTCTTGCTGCTCTTCAACTAACCTTGCTGCCCTATCTACAGGCACAACAAGACGGGGGATCTGTGCTTTCCCAGAGACGCAACATCTCATGGCGCTCGGCCGCGGCAGGGCCTCTTGCCGAAAAGGCAAACGTCTGGCTCCTTCTCCCACAGGGAAGGGCCCAGCCCTGAAAGCTCTTGCTGCTCTTCACAGTGCCTTGGCACCCTATCTACAGGCACAACAGCACTGGGGATCTCGGCTTTCCCAGAGACGCAACATCTCATGGCGCTCGGCCGCGGCAGAGCCTCTTGCCGAAAAGGCAAACGTCCGGCTCATTCTCCCACAGGGAAGGGCCCAGCCCTGAAAGCTGTTGCTGCTCTTCACCTAACGTTGGTGCCCTATCTACAGGCACAACAGCACTGGGGATCTCGGCTTTCCCAGAGAAGCAACATCTCATGGCGCTCGGCCGCGGCAGAGCCTCTTGCAGAAAAGGCAAACGTCCAGCTCCTTCTCCCACAGGGAAGGGCCCAGCCCTGAAAGCTGTTGCTGCTCTTCACGGTCCCATGTCGCCCTATCTACAGGCACAACAGCCCTGGGGATCTGGGCTTTCCCAGAGACGCAACATCTCATGGCGCTCGGCCGCGGCAGAGCCTCTTGCCGAAAAGGCAAACGTCCGGCTCCTTCTCCCACAGGGAAGGGCCCAGCCCTGAAAGCTGTTGCTGCTCTTCACCTAACCTTGGCGCCCTATCTACAGGCACAACAGCACTGGGGATCTCGGCTTTCCCAGAGAAGCAACATCTCATGGCGCTCGGCCGCGGCAGAGCCTCTTGCCGAAAAGGCAAACGTCCGTCTCCTTCTCCCACAGGGAAGGGCCCAGCCCTGAAAGCTGTTGCTGCTCTTCACGGTGCCTTGGCACCCTATCTACAGGCACAACAGCACTGGGGATCTGGGCTTTCCCAGAGACACAACATCCCATGGCGCTCGGCCGCGGCAGAGCCTGTTGCCGAAAAGGCAAACGTCTGGCTTCTTCTCCCACAAGGAAGGGCCCAGCCCTGAAAGCTGTTGCTGCTCTTCACGGTGCCTTGGCGCCCTATCTATAGGCACAACAGCACTGGGGATCTGGGCTTTCCCAGAGAAGCAACAACTCATGGCGCTGGCCGCAGCAGACCCTCTTGCCAAAAAGGCAAACGGCCGGCTCCTTCTGCCACAGGGAAGGGCCCAGCCCTGAAAGGTGTTGCTGCTCTTCACGGTGCCTTGGCGCCCTATCTACAGGCACAACAGCAGTGGGGATCTGGGCTTTCCCAGAGACGCAACATCTCATGGCACTCGGCCGCGGCAGACCCTTTGCCGAAAAGGCAATCGTCCGTCTCCTTCTCCCACAGGGAAGGGCCCAGCCCTGAAAGCTGTTGCTGCTCTTCACAGTGCCTTGGCACCCTATCTACAGGCACAACAGCACTGGCTATCTGTGTTTTCCCAGAGACGCAACATCTCATGGCGCTCGGCCGCGGAAGAGACTCTTGCCGAAAAGGCAAACGTCCGGCTCCTTCTCCCACAAGGAAGGGCCCAGCCCTGAAAGCTCTTGCTGCTCTTCACGGTCCCTTGGCGCCCTATCTACAGGCACAACAGCCCCTGGGTTTTGGGCTTTCCCAGAGACGCAATATCTCAGGGCGCTCGGGCCGCGGCAGAGCCTCTTGCCGAAAAGTCAAACGTCCGGCTCCTTCTCCCACAGGGAAGGGCCCAGCCCTGAAAGCTGTTGCTGCTCTTCACGGTGCCTTGGCGCCCTATCTACAGGCACAACAGCACTCGGGATCTGGGCTTTCCAAGAGAAGCGACATCTAATGGCGCTCGGGCCGCGGCAGAGCCTCTTGCCAAAAAGGCAAACGTCCGGCTCCTTCTCCCACAGGGAAGGGCCCAGCCCTGAAAGCTCTTGCTGCTCTTCATGGTCCCTTATCGCCCTATCTACAGGCACAACAGCACTGCGGATCTGTACTTTCCCAGAGACGCAACATCTCATGGCGCTCGGCCGCGGCAGAGACTCTTGCCGAAAAGGCAAACGTCCGGCTCCTTCTCCCACAGGGAAGGGCCCAGCCCTGAAAGCTGTTGCGGCTATTCACCTAAACTTGGCGCCCTATCTACAGGCACAACAGCACTGGGGATCTGGGCTTTCCCAAAGACGCAACAACTCATGGCGCTCGGCCGCGGCAGAGCCTCTTGCCAAAAAGGCAAACGTCCGGCTCCGCCCACAGGGAAGGGCCCAGCCCTGAAAGCTGTTGCTGCTCTTCAACTAACCTTGGTGCCCTATCTACACACACAAAAGCACTGGGGATCTGGGCTTTCTCAGAGACGCAACATCTCATGGCGCTCGGCCGCGGCAGAGCCTCTTGCCGAAAAGGCAAACGTCCGGCTCATTCTCCCACAGGGAAGGGCCCAGCCCTGAAAGCTGTTGCTGCTCTTCACGGTGCCTTGGCACCCTATCTACAGGCACAACAGCACTGGGTATCTGTGTTTTCCCAGAGAAGCAACATCTCATGGCGCTCGGCCGCGGCAGGGCCTCTTGCCGAAAAGGCAAACGTCCGGCTCCTTCTGCCACAGGGAAGGGCCCAGCCCTGAAAGCTGTTGCTGCTCTTCACGGTGCCTTGGCACCCTATCTACAGGCACAACAGCACTGGGGATCTGGGCTTTCCCAGAGAAGCAACATCTCATGGCGCTCGGCCGCGGCATAGCCTCTTGCCGAAAAGGCAAACGTCCGGCTCCTTCTCCCACAGGGAAGGGCCCAGCCCTGAAAGCTGTTGCTGCTCTTCACGGTGCCTTGGCGCCCTATCTACAGGCACAACAGCACTGGGGATCTGGGCTTTCCCAGAGACGCAACATCTCATGGCGCTCGGCCGCGGCAGAGCCTCTAACCGAAAAAGCAAAAGTGCGGCTCCTTCTCCCACAGGGAAGGGCCCAGCCCTGAAAGCTGTTGCTGCTGTTCACCTAACCTTGGCGCCCTATCTACAGGCACAACAGCACTGGGGATCTGTGCTTTCCCAGAGACGCAACATCTCATGGCGCTCGGCCGCGGCAGAGCCTCTTGCCGAAAAGTCAAACGTCCGGCTCCTTCTCCCACAGGGAAGGGCCCAGCCCTGAAAGGTGTTGCTGCTCTTCACGGTGCCTTGGTGCCCTATCTACAGGCACAACAGCACTGGGGATCTGGGCTTTCCCAGAGACGCAACATCTCATGGCGCTCGGCCGCGGCAGAGCCTCTTGCCAAAAAGGCAAACGTCCGGCTCCTTCTCCCACAAGGAAGGGCCCAGGCCTGAAAGCTGTTGCTGCTCTTCACGGTGCCTTGGCACCCTATCTACAGGCACAACAGCACTGGGGATCTGTGCTTTCCCCAGGACACAACATCTCATGGCGCTCGGCCGCGGCAGAGCCTCTTGCCGAAAAGGCAAACGTCCGGCTCCTTCTGCCACAGGGAAGGGCCCAGCCCTGAAAGATGTTGCAGCTCTTCACAGTGCCTTGGCGCCCTATCTACAGGCACAACAGGACTGGGGATCTGGGCTATCTCAGAGACTCAGCATCTCATGACACTCAGCCGCGGCAGAGCCTCTTGCCGAAAAGGCAAACGTCTGGCTCCTTCTGCCACAGGGAAGGGCCCAGCCCTGAAAGCTGTTGCTGCTCTTCACGGTGCCTTGGCGCCCTATCTACAGGCACAACAGCATTGGGGATCTGGACTTTCCCAGAGAAGCAACATCTCATGGCGCTCGGCCCGCGGCAGAGCCTCTTGCCGAAAAGGCAAACGTCCGGCTCCTTCTCCCACAGGGAAGGGCCCAGCCCTGAAAGCTCTTGCTGCTGTTAAAGATGCCTTAGCACCCTATCTACAGGCACAACAGCACTGCGGATCTTTGCTTTCCCACAGACGCAACATCTCATGGCGCTCGGCCGCGGCAGAGCCTCTTGCTAAAAAGGCAAACGTCCGGCTCCTTCTCCCACAGGGAAGGGCCCAGCCCTGAAAGCTGTTGCTGCTCTTCACCTAACCTTGGCGCCCTATCTACACGCAGAAAAGCACTGTGGATCTGGGCTTTCTCAGAGACTCAACATCTCATGGCGCTCGGCCGCGGCAGAGACTCTTGCCGAAAAGGCAAACGTCCGTCTCCTTCTCCCACAGGGAAGGGCCCAGCCCTGAAAGCTGTTGCTGCTCTTCACGGTGCCTTGGCACCCTATCTACAGGCACAACAGCACTGGGGATCTGGGCTTTCCCAGAGACACAACATCCCATGGCGCTCGGCCGCGGCAGAGCCTGTTGCCGAAAAGGCAAACGTCTGGCTTCTTCTCCCACAAGGAAGGGCCCAGCCCTGAAAGCTGTTGCTGCTCTTCACGGTGCCTTGGCGCCCTATCTATAGGCACAACAGCACTGGGGATCTGGGCTTTCCCAGAGAAGCAACAACTCATGGCGCTGGCCGCAGCAGAGCCTCTTGCCAAAAAGGCAAACGGCCGGCTCCTTCTGCCACAGGGAAGGGCCCAGCCCTGAAAGCTCTTGCTGCTCTTCACGGTGCCTTGGCGCCCTATCTACAGGCACAACAGCAGTGGGGATCTGGGCTTTCCCAGAGACGCAACATCTCATGGCACTCGGCCGCGGCAGACCCTTTGCCGAAAAGGCAATCGTCCGTCTCCTTCTCCCACAGGGAAGGGCCCAGCCCTGAAAGCTGTTGCTGCTCTTCACAGTGCCTTGGCACCCTATCTACAGGCACAACAGCACTGGCTATCTCTGTTTTCCCAGAGACGCAACATCTCATGGCGCTCGGCCGCGGAAGAGCCTCTTGCCGAAAAGGCAAACGTCCGGCTCCTTCTCCCACAAGGAAGGGCCCAGCCCTGAAAGCTCTTGCTGCTCTTCACGGTGCCTTGGCGCCCTATCTACAGGCACAACAGCAGTGGGGATCTGGGCTTTCCCAAAGACGCAACATCTCATAGCGCTCGTCCACGGCAGAGCCTCTTGCCGAAAAGGCAAACGTCTGGCTCCTTCTCCCACAAGGAAGGGCCCAGCCCTGAAAGCTGTTGCTGCTCTTAAAGATGCCTTAGCACCCTATCTACAGTCACAACAGCACTGCGGATCTGTGTTTTCCCAGAGACGCAACATCTCATGGCGCTCGGCCGCGGAAGAGCCTCTTGCCGAAAAGGCAAACGTCCGGCTCCTTCTCCCACAAGGAAGGGCCCAGCCCTGAAAGCTCTTGCTGCTCTTCACGGTCCCTTGGCGCCCTATCTACAGGCACAACAGCCCTGGGTTTTGGGCTTTCCCAGAGACGCAACATCTCATGGCGCTCGGCCGCGGCAGAGCCTCTTGCCGAAAAGGCAAACGTCCGGCTCCTTCTCCCACAGGGAAGGGCCCAGCCCTGAAAGCTGTTGCGGCTATTCACCTAAACTTGGCGCCCTATCTACAGGCACAACAGCACTGGGGATCTGGGCTTTCCCAAAGACGCAACAACTCATGGCGCTCGGCCGCGGCAGAGCCTCTTGCCAAAAAGGCAAACGTCCGGCTCCGCCCACAGGGAAGGGCCCAGCCCTGAAAGCTGTTGCTGCTCTTCAACTAACCTTGGTGCCCTATCTACACACACAAAAGCACTGGGGATCTGGGCTTTCTCAGAGACGCAACATCTCATGGCGCTCGGCCGCGGCAGAGCCTCTTGCCGAAAAGGCAAACGTCCGGCTCCTTCTCCCACAAGGAAGGGCCCAGCCCTGAAAGCTCTTGCTGCTCTTCACGGTGCCTTGGCGCCCTATCTACAGGCACAACAGCACTGGGGATCTGGGCTTTCCCAGAGAAGCAACATCTCATGGCGCTCGGCCGCGGCAGAGCCTCTTGCCGAAAAGGCAAACTTCCGGCTCATTCTCCCACAGGGAAGGGCCCAGCCCTGAAAGCTGTTGCTGCTCTTCACGGTGCCTTGGCGCCCTATCTACAGGCACAACAGCACTGGGGATCTGGGCTTTCCCAGAGACGCTTCATCTCATGGCGCTCGGCCGCGGCAGAGCCTCTTGCCGAAAAGGCAAACGTCCGGCTCCTTCTCCCACAGGGAAGGGCCCAGCCCTGAAAGCTCTTGCTGCTCTTCATCATCCCTTAGCGCCCTTTCTACAGGCATAACAACACTGCGGATCTGTGCTTTCCCACAGACGCAACATCTCATGGCGCTCGGCCGCGGCAGAGCCTCTTGCTAAAAAGGCAAACGTCCGGCTCCTTCTCCCACAGGGAAGGGCCCAGCCCTGAAAGCTGTTGCTGCTGTTCACCTAACCTTGGCGCCCTATCTACACGCAGAAAAGCACTGGGGATCTGGGCTTTCTCAGAGACGCAACATCTCATGGCGCTCGGCCGCGGCAGAGCCTCTTGCAGAAAAGGCAGACGTCCGGCTCCTTCTCCCACAGGGAACAGCCCAGCCCTGAAAGCTGTTGCTGCTCTTCACGGTGCCTTGGCGCCCTATCTACAGGCACAACAGCCCTGGGGGTCTGGTCTTTCCCAGAGACGCAACATCTCATGGCGCTCTGTCGCGGCAGAGCCTCTTGCGGAAAAGGCAAACGTCCGGCTCTTTCTCCCACAGGGAAGGGCCCAGCCCTGAAAGCTCTTGCTGCTGTTCACGGTCCCATGGCGCCCTATCTACAGGCACAACAGCACTGGGGATCTGGACTTTCCCAGAGAAGCATCATCTCATGGCGCTCGGCCGCGGCAGAGCCTCTTGCCGAAAAGGCAAACGTCCGGCTCCTTCTCCCACAGGGAAGGGCCCAGCCCTGAAAGCTGTTGCTGCTCTTCACGGTGTCTTGGCGCCCTATCTACAGGCACAACAGCACTGGGGATCTGGGCTTTCCCAGAGAAGCAACATCTCATGGCGCTCGGCCGCGGCAGGGCCTCTTGCCGAAAAGGCAAACGTCCGGCTCCTTCTCCCACAGGGAAGGGCCCAGCCCTGAAAGATGTTGCAGCTCTTCACAGTGCCTTGGCGCCCTATCTACAGGCACAACAACACTGGGGATTTGTGTTTTCCCTGAGACGCTTCATCTCATGGTGCTCGGCCGCGGCAGAGCCTCTTGCCGAAAAGGCAAACGTCCGGCTCATTCTCCCACAGGGAAGGGCCCAGCCCTGAAAGCTGTTGCTGCTTTTCACGGTGCCTTGGCGCCCTATCTACAGGCACAACAGCACTGGGGATCTGGACTTTCCCAGAGACGCAACATCTCATGGCGCTCGGCCGCGGCAGGGCCTCTTGCCAAAAAGGCAAACGTCCGGCTCCTTCTCCCACAAGGAAGGGCCCAGGCCTGAAAGCTCTTGCTGCTCTTCATGGTCCCTTAGCGCCCTTTCTACAGGCACAACAACACTGCGGATCTCTGCTTTCCCACAGACGCAACATCTCATGGCGCTCGGCCGCGGCAGAGCCTCTTGCTAAAAAGGCAAACGTCCGGCTCCTTCTCCCACAGGGAAGGGCCCAGCCCTGAAAGCTGTTGCTGCTGTTCACCTAACCTTGGCGCCCTATCTACACGCAGAAAAGCACTGGGGATCTGGGCTTTCCAGAGACGGAACATCTCATGGCGCTCGGCCGCGGCAGAGCCTCTTGCAGAAAAGGCAAACGTCCGGCTCCTTCTCCCACTAGGAACGGCCCAGCCCTTAAAGCTGTTGCTGCTCTTCACGGTGCCTTAGCGCCCTATCTACAGGCACAACAGCACTGGGGATCTGGGCTTTCCCAGAGAAGCATCATCTCATGGCGCTCGGCCGCGGCAGAGCCTCTTGCCGAAAAGGCAAACGTCCGGCTCCTTCTCCCACAGGGAAGGGCCCAGCCCTGAAAGCTGTTGCTGCTCTTCACCTAACCTTGCTGCCCTATCTACAGGCACAACAGCCCTGGGGGTCTGGGCTTTCCCAGAGATGCAACATCTCATGGCGCTCTGCCGCGGCAGAGCCTCTTGCCGAAAAGGCAAACGTCCGGCTCCTTCTCCCACAGGGAAGGGCCCAGCCCTGAAAGCTCTTGCTGCTCTTCACGGTGCCTTGGTGCCCTATCTACAGGCACAACAGCACTGGGGATCTGTGCTTTCCCAGAGACGCAACATCTCATGGCGCTCGGCCGCGGCAGAGCCTCTTGCCGAAAAGGCAAACGTCCGGCTCCTTCTGCCACAGGGAAGGGCCCAGCCCTGTAAGCTCTTGCTGCTCTTCACGGTGCTTGGCGCCCTATCTACAGGCACAACAGCACTGGGGATCTGGGCTTTCCCAGAGAAGCAACATCTCATGGCGCTCGGCCGCGGCAGAGCCTCTTGCCGAAAAGGCAAACGTCCGGCTCCTACTCCCACAGGGAAGGGCCCAGCCCTGAAAGCTGTTGCTGCTCTTCACGGTGCCTTGGCACCCTATCTACAGGCACAACAGCACTGGGGATCTGTGTTTTCCCAGAGAAGCAACATCTCATGGCGCTCGGCCGCGGAAGAGCCTCTTGCCGAAAAGGGAAACGTCCGGCTCCTTCTCCCACAGGGAAGCGCCCAGCCCTGAAAGCTGTTGCTGCTCTTCACGGTGCCTTGGCGCCCTATCTACAGGCACAACAGCACTGGGGATCTGGGCTTTCCCAGAGAAGCAACATCTCATGGCGCTCGGCCGCGGCAGAGCCTCTTGCCGAAAAGGCAAACGTCCGGCTCCTTCTCCCACAGGGAGAGGCCCAGCCCTGAAAGCTGTTGCTGCTCTTCACCTAACCTTGCTGCCCTATCTACAGGCACAACAGCACTGGGGATCTGGGCTTTCCCAGAGAAGCAACATCTTATGGCGCTCGGCCGCGGCAGAGCCTCTTGCCGAAAAGGCAAACGTCCGGCTCCTTCTCCCACAGGGAAGGGCCCAGCCCTGAAAGCTCTTGCTGCTCTTCACGGTGCCTTGGCGCCCTATCTACAGGCACAACAGCACTGGGGATCTGGGCTTTCCCAGAGAAGCAACATCTCATGGCGCTCGGCCGCGGCAGAGCCTCTTGCCGAAAAGGCAAACTTCCGGCTCCTTCTCCCACAGGGAAGGGCCCAGCCCTGAAAGCTCTTGCTGCTCTTCACGGTGCCTTGGCGCCCTATCTACAGGCACAACAGCACTGGGGATCTCGGATTTCCCAGAGAAGCAACATCTCATGGCGCTCGGCCGCGGCAGAGCCTCTTGCCGAAAAGGCAAACGTCCGGCTCCTTCTCCCACAGGGAAGGGCCCAGCCCTGAAAGCTCTTGCTGCTCTTCATGGTCCCTTAGCGCCCTTTCTACAGGCACAACAACACTGTGGATCTGTGCTTTCCCAGAGACGCAACATCTCATGGCGCTCGGCCGCGGCAGAGCCTCTTGCTAAAAAGGCAAACGTCCGGCTCCTTCTCCCACAGGGAAGGGCCCAGCCCTGAAAGCTGTTGCTGCTCTTCACCTAACCTTGGCGCCCTATCTACACGCAGAAAAGCACTGGGGATCTGGCTTTCCCAGAGAAGCAATATCTCATGCCTCTCGGCCGCGGCAGAGCCTCTTGCCGAAAAGGCAAACGTCCGGCTCCTTCTCCCACAAGGAAGGGTCCAGCCCTGAAAGCTCTTGCTGCTCTATACGGTGCCTTGGTGCCCTATCTATAGGCACAACAGCACTGGGGATCTGGGCTTTCCCAGAGACGCAACATCTCATGGCGCTCGGCCGCGGCAGAGCCTCTTGCCGAAAAGGCAAACGTCCGGCTCCTTCTCCCACAGGGAAGGGCCCAGCCCTGAAAGCTGTTGCTGCTCTTCACCTAACCTTGCTGCCCTATCTACAGGCACAACAGCCCTGGGTGTCTGGGCTTTCCCACAGCAGCAACATCTCATGGCGCTCTGCCGCGGCAGAGCCTCTTGCCGAAAAGGCAAACGTCCGGCTCCTTCTCCCACAGGGAAGAGCCCAGCCCTGAAAGCTCTTGCTGCTCTTCACGGTGCCTTGGTGCCCTATCTACAGGCACAACAGCACTGGGGATCTGTGCTTTCCCAGAGACGCAACATCTCATGGCGCTCGGCCGCGGCAGAGCCTCTTGCCGAAAAGGCAAACGTCCGGCTCCTTCTGCCACAGGGAAGGGCCCAGTCCTGTAAGCTCTTGCTGCTCTTCACGGTGCCTTGGCACCCTATCTACAGGCACAACAGCACTGGGGATCTGTGTTTTCCCAGAGAAGCAACATCTCATGGTGCTCGGCCGCGGAAGAGCCTCTTGCCGAAAATGGAAACGTCCGGCTCCTTCTCCCACAGGGAAGCGCCCAGCCCTGAAAGCTGTTGCTGCTCTTCACGGTGCCTTGGCGCCCTATCTACAGGCACAACAGCACTGGGGATCTGGGCTTTCCCAGAGAAGCAACATCTCATGGCGCTCGGCCGCGGCAGAGCCTCTTGCCGAAAAGGCAAACGTCCGGCTCCTTCTCCCACAGGGAGAGGCCCAGCCCTGAAAGCTGTTGCTGCTCTTCACCTAACCTTGCTGCCCTATCTACAGGCACAACAGCAGTGGGGATCTGGGCTTTCCCAGAGAAGCAACATCTCATGGCGCTCGGCCGCGGCAGAGCCTCTTGCCGAAAAGGCAAACGTCCGGCTCCTTCTCCCACAGGGAAGGGCCCAGCCCTGAAAGCTCTTGCTGCTCTTCACGGTGCCTTGGCGCCCTATCTACAGGCACAACAGCACTGGGGATCTGGGCTTTCCCAGAGAAGCAACATCTCATGGCGCTCGGCCGTGGCAGAGCCTCTTGCCGAAAAGGCAAACTTCCGGCTCATTCTCCCACAGGGAAGGGCCCAGCCCTGAAAGCTGTTGCTGCTCTTCACGGTGCCTTGGCGCCCTATCTACAGGCACAACAGCACTGGGGATCTGGGCTTTCCCAGAGACGCTTCATCTCATGGCGCTCGGCCGCGGCAGAGCCTCTTGCCGAAAAGGCAAACGTCCGGCTCCTTCTCCCACAGGGAAGGGCCCAGCCCTGAAAGCTCTTGCTGCTCTTCATCGTCCCTTAGCGCCCTTTCTACAGGCATAACAACACTGCGGATCTGTGCTTTCCCACAGACGCAACATCTCATGGCGCTCGGCCGCGGCAGAGCCTCTTGCTAAAAAGGCAAACGTCCGGCTCCTTCTCCCACAGGGAAGGGCCCAGCCCTGAAAGCTGTTGCTGCTGTTCACCTAACCTTGGCGCCCTATCTACACGCAGAAAAGCACTGGGGATCTGGGCTTTCTCAGAGACGCAACATCTCATGGCGCTCGGCCGCGGCAGAGCCTCTTGCAGAAAAGGCAGACGTCCGGCTCCTTCTCCCACAGGGAACAGCCCAGCCCTGAAAGCTGTTGCTGCTCTTCACGGTGCCTTGGCGCCCTATCTACAGGCACAACAGCCCTGGGGGTCTGGTCTTTCCCAGAGACGCAACATCTCATGGCGCTCTGTCGCGGCAGAGCCTCTTGCGGAAAAGGCAAACGTCCGGCTCTTTCTCCCACAGGGAAGGGCCCAGCCCTGAAAGCTCTTGCTGCTGTTCACGGTCCCATGGCGCCCTATCTACAGGCACAACAGCACTGGGGATCTGGACTTTCCCAGAGAAGCATCATCTCATGGCGCTCGGCCGCGGCAGAGCCTCTTGCCGAAAAGGCAAACGTCCGGCTCCTTCTCCCACAGGGAAGGGCCCAGCCCTGAAAGCTGTTGCTGCTCTTCACGGTGTCTTGGCGCCCTATCTACAGGCACAACAGCACTGGGGATCTGGGCTTTCCCAGAGAAGCAACATCTCATGGCGCTCGGCCGCGGCAGGGCCTCTTGCCGAAAAGGCAAACGTCCGGCTCCTTCTCCCACAGGGAAGGGCCCAGCCCTGAAAGATGTTGCAGCTCTTCACAGTGCCTTGGCGCCCTATCTACAGGCACAACAACACTGGGGATTTGTGTTTTCCCTGAGACGCTTCATCTCATGGTGCTCGGCCGCGGCAGAGCCTCTTGCCGAAAAGGGAAACGTCCGGCTCATTCTCCCACAGGGAAGGGCCCAGCCCTGAAAGCTGTTGCTGCTCTTCACGGTGCCTTGGCGCCCTATCTACAGGCACAACAGCACTGGGGATCTGGACTTTCCCAGAGACGCAACATCTCATGGCGCTCGGCCGCGGCAGACGCTCTTGCCAAAAAGGCAAACGTCCGGCTCCTTCTCCCACAAGGAAGGGCCCAGGCCTGAAAGCTCTTGCTGCTCTTCATGGTCCCTTAGCGCCCTTTCTACAGGCACAACAACACTGCGGATCTGTGCTTTCCCACAGACGCAACATCTCATGGCTCTCGGCCGCGGCAGAGCCTCTTGCTAAAAAGGCAAACGTCCGGCTCCTTCTCCCACAGGGAAGGGCCCAGCCCTGAAAGCTGTTGCTGCTGTTCACCTAACCTTGGCGCCCTATCTACACGCAGAAAAGCACTGGGGATCTGGGCTTTCCAGAGACGGAACATCTCATGGCGCTCGGCCGCGGCAGAGCCTCTTGCAGAAAAGGCAAACGTCCGGCTCCTTCTCCCACTAGGAACGGCCCAGCCCTTAAAGCTGTTGCTGCTCTTCACGGTGCCTTAGCGCCCTATCTACAGGCACAACAGCACTGGGGATCTGGGCTTTCCCAGAGAAGCAACATCTCATGGCGCTCGGCCGCGGCAGAGCCTCTTGCCGAAAAGGCAAACTTCCGGCTCATTCTCCCACAGGGAAGGGCCCAGCCCTGAAAGCTCTTGCTGCTCTTCACGGTGCCTTGGCGCCCTATCTACAGGCACAACAGCACTGGGGATCTGGGCTTTCCCAGAGAAGCAACATCTCATGGCGCTCGGCCGCGGCAGAGCCTCTTGCCGAAAAGGCAAACTTCCGGCTCATTCTCCCACAGGGAAGGGCCCAGCCCTGAAAGCTGTTGCTGCTCTTCACGGTGCCTTGGCGCCCTATCTACAGGCACAACAGCACTGGGGATCTGGGCTTTCCCAGAGACGCTTCATCTCATGGCGCTCGGCCGCGGCAGAGCCTCTTGCCGAAAAGGCAAACGTCCGGCTCCTTCTCCCACAGGGAAGGGCCCAGCCCTGAAAGCTCTTGCTGCTCTTCATCGTCCCTTAGCGCCCTTTCTACAGGCATAACAACACTGCGGATCTGTGCTTTCCCACAGACGCAACATCTCATGGCGCTCGGCCGCGGCAGAGCCTCTTGCTAAAAAGGCAAACGTCCGGCTCCTTCTCCCACAGGGAAGGGCCCAGCCCTGAAAGCTGTTGCTGCTGTTCACCTAACCTTGGCGCCCTATCTACACGCAGAAAAGCACTGGGGATCTGGGCTTTCTCAGAGACGCAACATCTCATGGCGCTCGGCCGCGGCAGAGCCTCTTGCAGAAAAGGCAGACGTCCGGCTCCTTCTCCCACAGGGAACAGCCCAGCCCTGAAAGCTGTTGCTGCTCTTCACGGTGCCTTGGCGCCCTATCTACAGGCACAACAGCCCTGGGGGTCTGGTCTTTCCCAGAGACGCAACATCTCATGGCGCTCTGTCGCGGCAGAGCCTCTTGCGGAAAAGGCAAACGTCCGGCTCTTTCTCCCACAGGGAAGGGCCCAGCCCTGAAAGCTCTTGCTGCTGTTCACGGTCCCATGGCGCCCTATCTACAGGCACAACAGCACTGGGGATCTGGACTTTCCCAGAGAAGCATCATCTCATGGCGCTCGGCCGCGGCAGAGCCTCTTGCCGAAAAGGCAAACGTCCGGCTCCTTCTCCCACAGGGAAGGGCCCAGCCCTGAAAGCTGTTGCTGCTCTTCACGGTGTCTTGGCGCCCTATCTACAGGCACAACAGCACTGGGGATCTGGGCTTTCCCAGAGAAGCAACATCTCATGGCGCTCGGCCGCGGCAGGGCCTCTTGCCGAAAAGGCAAACGTCCGGCTCCTTCTCCCACAGGGAAGGGCCCAGCCCTGAAAGATGTTGCAGCTCTTCACAGTGCCTTGGCGCCCTATCTACAGGCACAACAACACTGGGGATTTGTGTTTTCCCTGAGACGCTTCATCTCATGGTGCTCGGCCGCGGCAGAGCCTCTTGCCGAAAAGGGAAACGTCCGGCTCATTCTCCCACAGGGAAGGGCCCAGCCCTGAAAGCTGTTGCTGCTCTTCACGGTGCCTTGGCGCCCTATCTACAGGCACAACAGCACTGGGGATCTGGACTTTCCCAGAGACGCAACATCTCATGGCGCTCGGCCGCGGCAGACGCTCTTGCCAAAAAGGCAAACGTCCGGCTCCTTCTCCCACAAGGAAGGGCCCAGGCCTGAAAGCTCTTGCTGCTCTTCATGGTCCCTTAGCGCCCTTTCTACAGGCACAACAACACTGCGGATCTGTGCTTTCCCACAGACGCAACATCTCATGGCTCTCGGCCGCGGCAGAGCCTCTTGCTAAAAAGGCAAACGTCCGGCTCCTTCTCCCACAGGGAAGGGCCCAGCCCTGAAAGCTGTTGCTGCTGTTCACCTAACCTTGGCGCCCTATCTACACGCAGAAAAGCACTGGGGATCTGGGCTTTCCAGAGACGGAACATCTCATGGCGCTCGGCCGCGGCAGAGCCTCTTGCAGAAAAGGCAAACGTCCGGCTCCTTCTCCCACTAGGAACGGCCCAGCCCTTAAAGCTGTTGCTGCTCTTCACGGTGCCTTAGCGCCCTATCTACAGGCACAACAGCACTGGGGATCTGGGCTTTCCCAGAGAAGCAACATCTCATGGCGCTCGGCCGCGGCAGAGCCTCTTGCCGAAAAGGCAAACTTCCGGCTCATTCTCCCACAGGGAAGGGCCCAGCCCTGAAAGCTGTTGCTGCTCTTCACGGTGCCTTGGCGCCCTATCTACAGGCACAACAGCACTGGGGATCTGGGCTTTCCCAGAGACGCTTCATCTCATGGCGCTCGGCCGCGGCAGAGCCTCTTGCCGAAAAGGCAAACGTCCGGCTCCTTCTCCCACAGGGAAGGGCCCAGCCCTGAAAGCTCTTGCTGCTCTTCATCGTCCCTTAGCGCCCTTTCTACAGGCATAACAACACTGCGGATCTGTGCTTTCCCACAGACGCAACATCTCATGGCGCTCGGCCGCGGCAGAGCCTCTTGCAGAAAAGGCAGACGTCCGGCTCCTTCTCCCACAGGGAACAGCCCAGCCCTGAAAGCTGTTGCTGCTCTTCACGGTGCCTTGGAGCCCTATCTACAGGCACAACAGCCCTGGGGGTCTGGTCTTTCCCAGAGACGCAACATCTCATGGCGCTCTGTCGCGGCAGAGCCTCTTGCGGAAAAGGCAAACGTCCGGCTCTTTCTCCCACAGGGAAGGGCCCAGCCCTGAAAGCTCTTGCTGCTGTTCACGGTCCCATGGCGCCCTATCTACAGGCACAACAGCACTGGGGATCTGGACTTTCCCAGAGAAGCATCATCTCATGGCGCTCGGCCGCGGCAGAGCCTCTTGCCGAAAAGGCAAACGTCCGGCTCCTTCTCCCACAGGGAAGGGCCCAGCCCTGAAAGCTGTTGCTGCTCTTCACGGTGTCTTGGCGCCCTATCTACAGGCACAACAGCACTGGGGATCTGGGCTTTCCCAGAGAAGCAACATCTCATGGCGCTCGGCCGCGGCAGGGCCTCTTGCCGAAAAGGCAAACGTCCGGCTCCTTCTCCCACAGGGAAGGGCCCAGCCCTGAAAGATGTTGCAGCTCTTCACAGTGCCTTGGCGCCCTATCTACAGGCACAACAACACTGGGGATTTGTGTTTTCCCTGAGACGCTTCATCTCATGGTGCTCGGCCGCGGCAGAGCCTCTTGCCGAAAAGGCAAACGTCCGGCTCATTCTCCCACAGGGAAGGGCCCAGCCCTGAAAGCTGTTGCTGCTCTTCACGGTGCCTTGGCGCCCTATCTACAGGCACAACAGCACTGGGGATCTGGACTTTCCCAGAGACGCAACATCTCATGGCGCTCGGCCGCGGCAGACGCTCTTGCCAAAAAGGCAAACGTCCTGCTCCTTCTCCCACAAGGAAGGGCCCAGGCCTGAAAGCTCTTGCTGCTCTTCATGGTCCCTTAGCGCCCTTTCTACAGGCACAACAACACTGCGGATCTGTGCTTTCCCACAGACGCAACATCTCATGGCGCTCGGCCGCGGCAGAGCCTCTTGCTAAAAAGGCAAACGTCCGGCTCCTTCTCCCACAGGGAAGGGCCCAGCCCTGAAAGCTGTTGCTGCTGTTCACCTAACCTTGGCGCCCTATCTACACGCAGAAAAGCACTGGGGATCTGGGCTTTCCAGAGACGGAACATCTCATGGCGCTCGGCCGCGGCAGAGCCTCTTGCAGAAAAGGCAAACGTCCGGCTCCTTCTCCCACTAGGAACGGCCCAGCCCTTAAAGCTGTTGCTGCTCTTCACGGTGCCTTAGCGCCCTATCTACAGGCACAACAGCACTGGGGATCTGGGCTTTCCCAGAGAAGCATCATCTCATGGCGCTCGGCCGCGGCAGAGCCTCTTGCCGAAAAGGCAAACGTCCGGCTCCTTCTCCCACAGGGAAGGGCCCAGCCCTGAAAGCTGTTGCTGCTCTTCACCTAACCTTGCTGCACTATCTACAGGCACAACAGCCCTGGGGGTCTGGGCTTTCCCAGAGATGCAACATCTCATGGCGCTCTGCCGCGGCAGAGCCTCTTGCCGAAAAGGCAAATGTCCGGCTCCTTCTCCCACAGGGAAGGGCCCAGCCCTGAAAGCTCTTGCTGCTCTTCACGGTGCCTTGGTGCCCTATCTACAGGCACAACAGCACTGGGGATCTGTGCTTTCCCAGAGACGCAACATCTCATGGCGCTCGGCCGCGGCAGAGCCTCTTGCCGAAAAGGCAAACGTCCGGCTCCTTCTGCCACAGGGAAGGGCCCAGCCCTGTAAGCTCTTGCTGCTCTTCACGGTGCTTGGCGCCCTATCTACAGGCACAACAGCACTGGGGATCTGGGCTTTCCCAGAGAAGCAACATCTCATGGCGCTCGGCCGCGGCAGAGCCTCTTGCCGAAAAGGCAAACGTCCGGCTCCTACTCCCACAGGGAAGGGCCCAGCCCTGAAAGCTGTTGCTGCTCTTCACGGTGCCTTGGCACCCTATCTACAGGCACAACAGCACTGGGGATCTGTGTTTTCCCAGAGAAGCAACATCTCATGGCGCTCGGCCGCGGAAGAGCCTCTTGCCGAAAAGGGAAACGTCCGGCTCCTTCTCCCACAGGGAAGCGCCCAGCCCTGAAAGCTGTTGCTGCTCTTCACGGTGCCTTGGCGCCCTATCTACAGGCACAACAGCACTGGGGATCTGGGCTTTCCCAGAGAAGCAACATCTCATGGCGCTCGGCCGCGGCAGAGCCTCTTGCCGAAAAGGCAAACGTCCGGCTCCTTCTCCCACAGGGAGAGGCCCAGCCCTGAAAGCTGTTGCTGCTCTTCACCTAACCTTGCTGCCCTATCTACAGGCACAACAGCACTGGGGATCTGGGCTTTCCCAGAGAAGCAACATCTCATGGCGCTCGGCCGCGGCAGAGCCTCTTGCCGAAAAGGCAAACGTCCGGCTCCTTCTCCCACAGGGAAGGGCCCAGCCCTGAAAGCTCTTGCTGCTCTTCACGGTGCCTTGGCGCCCTATCTACAGGCACAACAGCACTGGGGATCTGGGCTTTCCCAGAGAAGCAACATCTCATGGCGCTCGGCCGCGGCAGAGCCTCTTGCCGAAAAGGCAAACTTCCGGCTCATTCTCCCACAGGGAAGGGCCCAGCCCTGAAAGCTGTTGCTGCTCTTCACGGTGCCTTGGCGCCCTATCTACAGGCACAACAGCACTGGGGATCTCGGATTTCCCAGAGAAGCAACATCTCATGGCGCTCGGCCGCGGCAGAGCCTCTTGCCGAAAAGGCAAACGTCCGGCTCCTTCTCCCACAGGGAAGGGCCCAGCCCTGAAAGCTCTTGCTGCTCTTCATGGTCCCTTAGCGCCCTTTCTACAGGCATAACAACACTGCGGATCTGTGCTTTCCCACAGACGCAACATCTCATGGCGCTCGGCCGCGGCAGAGCCTCTTGCTAAAAAGGCAAACGTCCGGCTCCTTCTCCCACAGGGAACAGCCCAGCCCTGAAAGCTGTTGCTGCTGTTCACCTAACCTTGGCGCCCTATCTACACGCAGAAAAGCACTGGGGATCTGGGCTTTCCAGAGACGGAACATCTCATGGCGCTCGGCCGCGGCAGAGCCTCTTGCAGAAAAGGCAAACGTCCGGCTCCTTCTCCCACTAGGAACGGCCCAGCCCTTAAAGCTGTTGCTGCTCTTCACGGTGCCTTAGCGCCCTATCTACAGGCACAACAGCACTGGGGATCTGGGCTTTCCCACAGAAGCATCATCTCATGGCGCTCGGCCGCGGCAGAGCCTCTTGCCGAAAAGGCAAACGTCCGGCTCCTTCTCCCACAGGGAGAGGCCCAGCCCTGAAAGCTGTTGCTGCTCTTCACCTAACCTTGCTGCCCTATCTACAGGCACAACAGCACTGGGGATCTGGGCTTTCCCAGAGACGCAACATCTCATGGCGCTCGGCCGCGGCAGAGCCTCTTGCCAAAAAGGCAAACGTCCGGCTCCTTCTCCCACAGGGAAGGGCCCAGCCCTGAAAGCTCTTGCTGCTCTTCATGGTCCCTTAGCGCCCTTTCTACAGGCACAACAACACTGCGGATCTGTGCTTTCCCACAGACGCAACATCTCATGGCGCTCGGCCGCGGCAGAGCCTCTTGCTAAAAAGGCAAACGTCCGGCTCCTTCTCCCACAGGGAAGGGCCCAGCCCTGAAAGCTGTTGCTGCTCTTCACGGTGCCTTGGCGCCCTATCTACACGCAGAAAAGCACTGGGGATCTGGGCTTTCCCAGAGAAGCAATATCTCATGCCTGTCGGCCGCGGCAGAGCCTCTTGCCGAAAAGGCAAACGTCCGGCTCCTTCTCCCACAAGGAAGGGCCCAGCCCTGAAAGCTCTTGCTGCTCTATACGGTGCCTTGGTGCCCTATCTATAGGCACAACAGCACTGGGGATCTGGGCTTTCCCAGAGACGCAACATCTCATGGCGCTCGGCCGCGGCAGAGCCTCTTGCCGAAAAGGCAAACGTCCGGCTCCTTCTCCCACAGGGAAGGGCCCAGCCCTGAAAGCTGTTGCTGCTCTTCACCTAACCTTGGCACCGTATCTACAGGCACAACAGCAGTGGGGATCTGGGCTTTCCCAGAGAAGCAACATCTCATGGCGCTCGGCCGCGGCAGAGCCTCTTGCCGAAAAGGCAAACGTCCGGCTCCTTCTCCCACAGGGAAGGGCCCAGCCCTGAAAGCTGTTGATGCTCTTCACGGTGCCTTGGTGCCCTATCTACAGGCACAACAGCACTGGGGATCTGGGCTTTCCCAGAGACACAACATCTCATGGAGCTCGGCCGCGGAAGAGCCTCTTGCCGAAAAGGGAAACGTCCGGCTCCTTCTCCCACAGGGAAGGGCCCAGCCCTGAAAGCTCTTGCTGCTCTTCATGGTGCCTTGGCGCCCTATCTACAGGCACAACAGCACTGGGGATCTGGGCTTTCCCAGAGACTCAACATCTCATGGCGCTCGGCCGCGGCAGAGCCTCTTGCCGAAAAGGCAAATGTCCGGCTCTTTCTCCCACAGGGAAGGGCCCAGCCCTGAAAGCTGTTGCTGCTGTTCACCTAACCTTGGTGCCCTATCTACACGCAGAAAAGCACTGGGGATCTGGGGTTTCTCAGAGACGCAACATCTCATGGCGCTCGGCCGCGGCAGAGCCTCTTGCCGAAAAGGCAAACGTCCGGCTCCTTCTCCCACAGGGAAGAGCCCAGCCCTGAAAGCTGTTGCTGCTCTTCACGGTGCCTTGGCGCCCTATCTACAGGCACAACAGCCCTGGGGGTCTGGGCTTTCCCAGAGACGCAACATCTCATGGCGCTCTGTCGCGGCAGAGCCTCTTGCCGAAAAGGCAAACGTCCGGCTCCTTCTCCCACAGGGAAGGGCCCAGCCCTGAAAGCTCTTGCTGCTCTTCACGGTCCCATGGCGCCCTATCTACAGGCACAACAGCAGTGGGGATCTGGACTTTCCCAGAGAAGCATCATCTCATGGCGCTCGGCCGCGGCAGAGCCTCTTGCCGAAAAGGCAAACATCCGGCTCCTTCTCCCACAGGGAAGGGCCCAGCCCTGAAAGCTGTTGCTGCTCTTCACGGTGTCTTGGCGCCCTATCTACAGGCACAACAGCAGTGGGGATCTGTGTTTTCCCAGAGACGCAACATCTCATGGCGCTCGGCCGCGGCAGAGCCTCTTGCCGAAAAGGCAAACGTCCGGCTCCTTCTCCCACTAGGAACGGCCCAGCCCTTAAAGCTGTTGCTGCTCTTCACGGTGCCTTAGCGCCCTATCTACAGGCACAACAGCACTGGGGATCTGGGCTTTCCCAGAGAAGCATCATCTCATGGCGCTCGGCCGCGGCAGAGCCTCTTGCCGAAAAGGCAAACGTCCGGCTCCTTCTCCCACAGGGAGAGGCCCAGCCCTGAAAGCTGTTGCTGCTCTTCACCTAACCTTGCTGCCCTATCTACAGGCACAACAGCACTGGGGATCTGGGCTATCCCAGAGAAGCAACATCTCATGGCGCTCGGCCGCGGCAGAGCCTCTTGCCGAAAAGGCAAACGTCCGGTTCCTTCTCCCACAAGGAAGGGCCCAGCCCTGAAAGCTGTTGCTGCTCTTCACGGTGCCTTGGCACCCTATCTACAGGCACAACAGCAGTGGGGATCTGGGCTTTCCCAGAGACGCAACATCTCATGGCGCTCGGCCGCGGCAGAGCCTCTTGCCGAAAAGGCAAACGTTCGGCTCCTTCTCCCACAGGGAAGGGCCCAGCCCTGAAAGCTGTTGCTGCTCTTCACAGTGCCTTGGCGCCCTATCTACAGGCACAACAGCACTGGGGATCTCGGCTTTCCCAGAGACGCAACATCTCATGGCGCTCGGCCGCGGCAGAGCCTCTTGCCGAAAAGGCAAACGTCCGGCTCCTTCTGCCACAGGGAAGGGCCCAGCCCTGAAAGCTGTTGCTGCTGTTCACTGTCCCATGGCGCCGTATCTACAGGCACAACAGCACTGGGGATCTGTGACTTTCCCAGAGAAGCAACATCTCATGGCGCTCGGCCGCGGCAGAGCCTCTTGCCGAAAAGGCAAACGTCCGGCTCTTTCTCCCACAGGGAAGGGCCCAGCCCTGAAAGCTGTTGCTGCTCTTCACGGTCCCATGTCACCCTATCTACAGGCACAACAGCAGTGGGGATCTGGGCTTTCCCAGAGACGCAGCATCTCATGGCGCTCGTGAACGGCAGAACCTCTTGCCAAAAAGGCAAACGTCCGCTCCTTCTCCCACAAGGAAGGGCCCAGCCCTGAAAGATGTTGCTGCTCTTCACAGTGCCTTGGTGCCCTATCTACAGGCACAACAACACTGGGGATTTGTGTTTTCCCAGAGACGCTTCATCTCATGGCGCTCGGCCGCGGCAGAGCCTCTTGCAGAAAAGGCAAACGTCCGGCTCCTTCTCCCACAGGGAAGGGCCCAGCCCTGAAAGCTGTTGCTGCTCTTCACGGTGCCTTGGTGCCCTATCTACAGGCACAACAGCATTGGGGATCTGGGCTTTCCCAGAGAAGCAACATCTCATGGCGCTCGGCCGCGGCAGAGCCTCTTGCCGAAAAGGCAAACGTCCGGCTCCTTCTCCCACAGGGAAGGGCCCAGCCCTGAAAGCTGTTGCTGCTCTTCACCTAACCTTGGCGCCCTATCTACACGCAGAAAAGCACTGGGGATCTGGGCTTTCCCAGTTAGGCAACATCTCATGGCGCTCTGTCGCGGCAGAGCCTCTTGCGGAAAAGGCAAACGTCCGGCTCTTTCTCCCACAGGGAAGGGCCCAGCCCGGAAAGCTCTTGCTGCTCTTCACGGTCCCATGGCGCCCTATCTACAGGCACAACAGCACTGGGGATCTGGACTTTCCCAGAGAAGCATCATCTCATGGCGCTCGGCCGCGGCAGAGCCTCTTGCCGAAAAGGCAAACGTCCGGCTCCTTCTCCCACAGGGAAGGGCCCAGCCCTGAAAGCTGTTGCTGCTCTTCACGGTGTCTTGGCGCCCTATCTACAGGCACAACAGCACTGGGGATCTGGGCTTTCCCAGAGAAGCAACATCTCATGGCGCTCGGCCGCGGCAGAGCCTCTTGCCGAAAAGGCAAACGTCCGGCTCCTTCTCCCACAGGGAAGGGCCCAGCCATGAAAGCTGTTGCTGCTCTTCACCTAACCTTGGCGCCCTATCTACAGGCACAACAGCACTGGGGATCTGGGCTTTCCCAGAGAAGCAACATCTCATGGCGCTCTGTCGCGGCAGAGCCTCTTGCGGAAAAGGCAAACGTCCGGCTCTTTCTCCCACAGGGAAGGGCCCAGCCCGGAAAGCTCTTGCTGCTCTTCACGGTCCCATGGCGCCCTATCTACAGGCACAACAGCAGTGGGGATCTGGACTTTCCCAGAGAAGCATCATCTCATGGCGCTCGGCCGCGGCAGAGCCTCTTGCCGAAAAGGCAAACGTCCGGCTCCTTCTCCCACAGGGAAGGGCCCAGCCCTGAAAGCTGTTGCTGCTCTTCACGGTGCCTTAGCACCCTATCTACAGGCACAACAGCACTGGGGATCTGTGTTTTCCCAGAGACGCAACATCTCATGGCGCTCGGCCGCGGCAGAGCCTCTTGCCGAAAAGGCAAACGTCCGGCTCCTTCTCCCACAAGGAAGGGCCCAGCCCTTAAAGATGTTGCTGCTCTTCACGGTTACTTGGCACCCTATCTACAGGCACAACAGCACTGGGGATCTGTGCTTTCCCAGAGACACAACATCTCATGGAGCTCGGCCGCGGCAGAGCCTCTTGCCGAAAAGGCAAACGTCCGGCTCCTTCTCCCACAGGGAAGGGCCCAGCCCTGAAAGCTGTTGCTGCTGTTCACCTAACCTTGGCGCCCTATCTACACGCAGAAAAGCACTGGGGATCTGGGCTTTCTCAGAGACGCAACATCTCATGGCGCTCGGCCGCGGCAGAGCCTCTTGCAGAAAAGTCAAACGTCCGGCTCCTTCTCCCACAGGGAAGGGCCCAGCCCTGAAAGCTCTTGCTGCTCTTCACCTAACCTTGGCGCCCTATCTACAGGCACAACAGCAGTGGGGATCTGGACTTTCCCAGAGAAGCATCATCTCATGGCGCTCGGCCGCGGCAGAGCCTCTTGCCGAAAAGGCAAACGTTCGGCTCCTTCTCCCACAGGGAAGGGCCCAGCCCTGAAAGCTGTTGCTGCTCTTCACGGTGTCTTGGCGCTCTATCTACAGGCACAACAGCACTGGGGATCTGGGCTTTCCCAGAGACGCAACATCTCATGGCGCTCGGCCGCGGCAGAGCCTCTTGCCAAAAAGGCAAATGTCCGGCTCCTTCTCCCACAGGGAAGGGCCCAGCCCTGAAAGCTCTTGCTGCTCTTCACCTAACCTTGGCGCCCTATCTACAGGCACAACAGCACTGGGGATCTGGGCTTTCCCAGAGAAGCAACATCTCATGGCGCTCTGCCGCGGCAGAGCCTCTTGCCGAAAAGGCAAACGTCCGGCTCCTTCTCCCACAGGGAAGTGCCCAGCCCTGAAAGCTCTTGCTGCTCTTCACGGTGCCTTGGTGCCCTATCTACAGGCACAACAGCACTGGGGATCTGGGCTTTCCCAGAGAAGCAACATCTCATGGCGCTCGGCCGCGGCAGAGCCTCTTGCCGAAAAGGCAAACGTCCGGCTCCTTCTGCCACAGGGAAGGGCCCAGCCCTGAAAGCTGTTGCTGCTCTTCACGGTGTCTTGGCGCTCTATCTACAGGCACAACAGCAGTGGGGATCTGGGCTTTCCCAGAGAAGCAACATCTCATGGCGCTCGGCCGCGGCAGAGCCTCTTGCCAAAAAGGCAAATGTCCGGCTCCTTCTCCCACAGGGAAGGGCCCAGCCCTGAAAGCTCTTGCTGCTCTTCACCTAACCTTGGCGCCCTATCTACAGGCACAACAGCACTGGGGATCTGGGCTTTCCCAGAGAAGCAACATCTCATGGCGCTCTGCCGCGGCAGAGCCTCTTGCCGAAAAGGCAAACGTCCGGCTCCTTCTCCCACAGGGAAGTGCCCAGCCCTGAAAGCTCTTGCTGCTCTTCACGGTGCCTTGGTGCCCTATCTACAGGCACAACAGCACTGGGGATCTGGGCTTTCCCAGAGAAGCAACATCTCATGGCGCTCGGCCGCGGCAGAGCCTCTTGCCGAAAAGGCAAACGTCCGGCTCCTTCTGCCACAGGGAAGGGCCCAGCCCTGAAAGCTGTTGCTGCTCTTCACGGTGCCTTGGCACCCTATCTACAGGCACAACAGCAGTGGGGATCTGGGCTTTCCCAGAGAAGCAACATCTCATGGCGCTCGGCCGCGGCAGAGCCTCTTGCCGAAAAGGCAAACGTCCGGCTCCTTCTCCCACAGGGAGAGGCCCAGCCCTGAAAGCTGTTGCTGCTCTTCACCTAACCTTGCTGCCCTATCTACAGGCACAACAGCAGTGGGGATCTGGGCTTTCCCAGAGACGCAACATCTCATGGCGCTCGGCCGCGGCAGAGCCTCTTGCCGAAAAGGCAAGAAAACCTGCTCTGTGGGCTCCTCTCTCCACAGATCCGCAGGTCCTGCCAGGAGCCTGCTCCAGCGCGGGGTTCCCACGGGGTCACAGCCTCCTTCGGGAACCCACCTGCTCTGGCGTGGGGTCCTCCACGGGCTGCAGGTGGATATCTGCTCCACTGTGGACCTCCATGGACTGCAGGGGGACAGCCTGCCTCACCATGGTCTTCACCACGGGCTGCAGGGGAATCTCTGCTCCGGCGCCTGGAGCATCTCCTCCCCCTCCTTCTTCACTGACCTTGGTGTCCGCAGGGTTGTTTCTCTTACATGTTCTCACTCCTCTCTCCGGCTGCCGAATACCGCCGTCCCAACTTTTTTTCCTTCTTAAAAATGTTATCACAGAGGCGTTACCACTATCGCTGATTGGCTTGGCCTTGGCCGGCGGCGGGTCTGTCTTAGAGCCGGCTGGTATGGGCTCTGTCGAACACAGGGGAAGCTTCCAGCAGCTTCTTACAGAAGCCACCCCTGTAACCCCACCCGCTACCAAAACCTTGCCACACAAAACCAATACATTCCACCCCTCGCCTCTGTGCATCACATTTTTAAGAACTATCATTAAAATCTACATTCATCACACAAAATCTTCACTCACATCAACAAAAAAGAATTCCCCACACCAAAATCAAAATAATATCATCACAAAACCGACAAAAAGTGGACAATTTACACACAATCCACCCCTCGTCCCTTCACCACAATTACAACAATAAAAATTCCCCGCTCGTCATGCAGCTCTTAACTCTCTAGCTGCGTTCAGTCCATGTTTTGCCCGTTACCTCTCTCAGTTACTATCCTTATCTCAAATTCCTCACTTGCCCGCATTCTCCACCAAAAAGACTGTGATGGGTTAACCCTGGCTGGATGCCAGGTGCCCACCAGAGCTGTTCTATCACTCCCCCTCCTTCTCAACTGGACAGGGGAGAGAAAATATAACAAAGAGCTTGTGGGTCGAGATAAGGATAGGAGAGATCACTCACCAATTACCGTCACGGGCAAAACAGACTCAGTTTGGGGAAAAATTAACTTGATTTATTACAAATCAACCGGAGTAGGGTAATGAGAAATAAAACCAAATCTCAGAACACCTTCCCTCCACCCCTCCCTTCTTCCCGGGCACAACTTCACTCCCGGATTCTCTACCACCCCCCCCCCAGCGGCACAGGGGGACGGGGATGGGGTTTACGGTCAGTTCATCACACGTTATTTTCTGCCGCTTCATCCTCCTCAGGGGGAGGACTCATCACACTCTTCCCCTGCTCCAGCGTGGGGTCCCACCCACGGGAGACAGTCCTCCACGAACTTCTCCAACGTGGGTCCTTCCCACGGGCTGCAGTTCTTCACGAACTGCTCCAGCATGGGTCCTTTCCACAGTGTGCAGTCCTTCAGGCACAGACTGCTCCAGCGTGAGCCCCCCACGGGGTCACAAGTCCTGCCAGAAAACCTGCTCTGTGGGCTCCTCTCTCCACAGATCCGCAGGTCCTGCCAGGAGCCTGCTCCAGCGTGGGGTTCCCACGGGGTCACAGCCTCCTTCGGGAACCCACCTGCTCCGGCGTGGGGTCCTCCACGGGCTGCAGGTGGATATCTGCTCCACTGTGGACCTCCATGGACTGCAGGGGGACAGCCTGCCTCACCATGGTCTTCACCACGGGCTGCAGGGGAATCTCTGCTCCGGCGCCTGGAGCATCTCCTCCCCCTCCTTCTTCACTGACCTTGGTGTCCGCAGGGTTGTTTCTCTTACATGTTCTCACTCCTCTCTCCGGCTGCCGAATACCGCCGTCCCAACTTTTTTTCCTTCTTAAAAATGTTATCACAGAGGCGTTACCACTATCGCTGATTGGCTTGGCCTTGGCCGGCGGCGGGTCTGTCTTAGAGCCGGCTGGTATGGGCTCTGTCGAACACAGGGGAAGCTTCCAGCAGCTTCTTACAGAAGCCACCCCTGTAACCCCACCCGCTACCAAAACCTTGCCACACAAAACCAATACAGATGTTGCAGCTCTTCACAGTGCCTTGGCGCCCTATCTACAGGCACAACAACACTGGGGATTTGTGTTTTCCCAGAGACGCTTCATCTCATGGCGCTCGGCCGCGGCATAGCCTCTTGCCGAAAAGGCAAACGTCCGGCTCCTTCTCCCACAGGGAAGGGCCCAGCCCTGAAAGCTGTTGCTGCTCTTCACGGTGCCTTGGCGCCCTATCTACAGGCACAACAGCATTGGGGATCTGGGCTTTCCCAGAGAAGCAACATCTCATGGCGCTCGGCTGCGGCAGAGCCTCTTGCCGAAAAGGCAAACGTCCGGCTCCTTCTCCCATAGGGAAGGGCCCAGCCCTGAAAGCTGTTGCTGCTCTTCACCTAACCTTGGTGCCCTATCTACAGGCACAACAGCACTGGGGATCTCGGCTTTCCCAGAGAAGCAACATCTCATGGCGCTCGGCCGCGGCAGAGCCTCTTGCAGAAAAGGCAAACGTCCGGCTCCTTCTCCCACAGGGAAGGGCCCAGCCCTGAGAGCTGTTGCTGCTCTTCACGGTGCCTTGGTGCCCTATCTACAGGCACAACAGCCCTGGGGGTCTGGGCTTTCCCAGTTACGCAACATCTCATGGCACTCGGCCGTGGCAGAGCCTCTTGCGGAAAAGGCAAACGTCCGGCTCCTTCTCCCACAGGGAAGGGCCCAGCCCTGAAAGCTGTTGCTGCTGTTCACTGTCCCATGGCGCCCTATCTACAGGCACAACAGCACTGGGGATCTGGACTTTCCCAGAGAAGCAACATCTCATGGCGCTCGGCCGCAGCAGAGCCTCTTGCCGAAAAGGCAAACGTCCGTCTCCTTCTCCCACAGGGAAGGGCCCAGCCCTGAAAGCTGTTGCTGCTCTTCACGGTCCCATGGCGCCCTATCTACAGGCACAACAGCAGTGGGGATCTGGGCTTTCCCAGAGACGCAACATCTCATGGCGCTCGGCCGTGGCAGAGCCTCTAACCGAAAAAGCAAAAGTGCGGCTCCTTCTCCCACAGGGAAGGGCCCAGCCCTGAAAGCTGTTGCTGCTGTTCACCTAACCTTGGCGCCCTATCTACAGGCACAACAGCACTGGGGATCTGGGCTTTCCCAGAGACGCAACATCTCATGGCGCTCGGCCGCGGAAGAGCCTCTTGCAGAAAAGGCAAATGTCCGGCTCCTTCTGCCAGAGGGAAGGGCCCAGCCCTGAAAGCTGTTGCTGCTCTTCACGGTGCCTTGGTACCCTATCTACAGGCACAACAGCACTGGGGATCTGGGCTTTCCCAGAGACGCAGCATCTCATGGCGCTCGGCTGCGGCAGAACCTCTTGCCAAAAAGGCAAACGTCCGGCTCCTTCTCCCACAAGGAAGGGCCCAGCCCTGAAAGCTGTTGCTGCTCTTCACGGTGCCTTGGCACCCTATCTACAGGCACAACAGCACTGGGGATCTGGGCTTTCCCCAAGACACAACATCTCATGGCGCTCGGCCGCGGCAGAGCCTCTTGCAGAAAAGGCAAACGTCCGGCTCCTTCTCCCACATGGAAGGGCCCAGCCCTGAAAGATGTTGCAGCTCTTCACAGTGCCTTGGCGCCCTATCTACAGGCACAACAACACTGGGGATTTGTGTTTTCCCACAGACGCAACATCTCATGGCGCTCGGCCGCGGCAGAGCCTCTTGCCGAAAAGGCAAACGTCCGGCTCTTTCTCCCACAGGGAAGGGCCCAGCCCTGAAAGCTGTTGCTGCTCTTCACGGTGCCTTGGCGCCCTATCTACAGGCACAACAGCATTGGAGATCTGGGCTTTCCCAGAGAAGCAACATCTCATGGCGCTCGGCCGCGGCAGAGCCTCTTGCCGAAAAGGCAAACGTCCGGCTCCTTCTCCCACAGGGAAGGGCCCAGCCCTGAAAGCTGTTGCTGCTCTTCACGGTGTCTTGGCGCCCTATCTACAGGCACAACAGCACTGGGGATTTCTTTTTTCCCAGAGACGCAACATCTCATGGCGCTCGGCCGCGGCAGAGCCTCTTGCCGAAAAGGCAAACGTCCGGCTCCTTCTCCCACAGGGAAGGGCCCAGCCCTGAAAGATGTTGCTGCTCTTCACGGTGCCTTAGCACCCTATCTACAGGCACAACAGCACTGGGGATCTGTGTTTTCCCAGAGACGCAACATCTCATGGCGCTCGGACGCGGCAGAGCCTCTTGCCGAAAAGGCAAACGTCCGGCTACTTCTCCCACAAGGAAGGGCCCAGCCCTTAAAGATGTTGCTGCTCTTCACGGTGCCTTGTCACCCTATCTACAGGCACAACAGCACTGGGGATCTGTGCTTTCCCAGAGACACAACATCTCATGGAGCTCGGCCGCGGAAGAGCCTCTTGCCGAAAAGGGAAACGTCCGGCTCCTTCTCCCACAGGGAGAGGCCCAGCCCTGAAAGCTGTTGCTGCTCTTCACCTAACCTTGCTGCCCTATCTACAGACACAACAGCACTGGGGATCTGGGCTTTCCCAGAGACGCAACATCTCATGGCGCTCGGCCGCGGCAGAGCCTCTTGCCAAAAAGGCAAACGTCCGGCTCCTTCTCCCACAGGGAAGGGCCCAGCCCTGAAAGCTCTTGCTGCTCTTCATGGTCCCTTAGCGCCCTTTCTACAGGCACAACAACACTGCGGATCTGTGCTTTCCCACAGACGCAACATCTCATGGCGCTCGGCCGCGGCAGAGCCTCTTGCTAAAAAGGCAAACGTCCGGCTCCTTCTCCCACAGGGAAGGGCCCAGCCCTGAAAGCTGTTGCTGCTCTTCACGGTGCCTTGGCGCCCTATCTACACGCAGAAAAGCACTGGGGATCTGGGCTTTCTCAGAGACGCAACATCTCATGGCGCTCGGCCGCGGCAGAGCCTCTTGCCGAAAAGTCAAACGTCCGGCTCCTTCTCCCACAGGGAAGGGCCCAGCCCTGAAAGCTCTTGCTGCTCTTCACCTAACCTTGGCGCCCTATCTACAGGCACAACAGCAGTGGGGATCTGGACTTTCCCAGAGAAGCATCATCTCATGGCGCTCGGCCGCGGCAGAGCCTCTTGCCGAAAAGGCAAACGTTCGGCTCCTTCTCCCACAGGGAAGGGCCCAGCCCTGAAAGCTGTTGCTGCTCTTCACGGTGTCTTGGCGCTCTATCTACAGGCACAACAGCACTGGGGATCTGGGCTTTCCCAGAGACGCAACATCTCATGGCGCTCGGCCGCGGCAGAGCCTCTTGCCGAAAAGGCAAACGTCCGGCTCCTTCTCCCACAGGGAAGGGCCCAGCCCTGAAAGCTGTTGCTGCTGTTCACTGTCCCATGGCGCCCTATCTACAGGCACAACAGCACTGGGGATCTGGACTTTCCCAGAGAAGCAACATCTCATGGCGCTCGGCCGCGGCAGAGCCTCTTGCCGAAAAGGCAAACGTCCGGCTCTTTCTCCCACAGGGAAGGGCCCAGCCCTGAAAGCTGTTGCTGCTGTTCACTGTCCCATGGCGCCCTATCTACAGGCACAACAGCAGTGGGGATCTGGGCTTTCCCAGAGACGCAACATCTCATGGCGCTCGGCCGCAGCAGAGCCTCTTGCCGAAAAGGCAAACGTCCGGCTCTTTCTCCCACAGGGAAGGGCCCAGCCCTGAAAGCTGTTGCTGCTGTTCACTGTCCCATGGCGCCCTATCTACAGGCACAACAGCAGTGGGGATCTGGGCTTTCCCAGAGACGCAACATCTCATGGCGCTCGGCCGTGGCAGAGCCTCTAACCGAAAAAGCAAAAGTGCGGCTCCTTCTCCCACAGGGAAGGGCCCAGCCCTGAAAGCTGTTGCTGCTGTTCACCTAACCTTGGCGCCCTATCTACAGGCACAACAGCACTGGGGATCTGGGCTTTCCCAGAGACGCAACACCTCATGGCGCTCGGCCGCGGAAGAGCCTCTTGCAGAAAAGGCAAATGTCCGGCTCCTTCTGCCAGAGGGAAGGGCCCAGCCCTGAAAGCTGTTGCTGCTCTTCACGGTGCCTTGGTACCCTATCTACAGGCACAACAGCACTGGGGATCTGGGCTTTCCCAGAGACGCAGCATCTCATGGCGCTCGGCTGCGGCAGAACCTCTTGCCAAAAAGGCAAACGTCCGGCTCCTTCTCCCACAAGGAAGGCCCCAGGCCTGAAAGCTGTTGCTGCTCTTCACGGTGCCTTGGCGCCCTATCTACAGGCACAACAGCACTGGGGATCTGTGCTTTCCCCAAGACACAACATCTCATGGCGCTCGGCCGCGGCAGAGCCTCTTGCAGAAAAGGCAAACGTCCGGCTCCTTCTCCCACATGGAAGGGCCCAGCCCTGAAAGATGTTGCAGCTCTTCACAGTGCCTTGGCGCCCTATCTACAGGCACAACAACACTGGGGATTTGTGTTTTCCCAGAGAAGCAACATCTCATGGCGCTCGGCCGCGGCAGAGCCTCTTGCCGAAAAGGCAAACATCCGGCTCCTTCTCCCACAGGGAAGGGCCCAGCCCTGAAAGCTGTTGCTGCTGTTCACCTAACCTTGGCGCCCTATCTACACGCAGAAAAGCACTGGGGATCTGGGCTTTCCCAGAGAAGCAACATCTCATGGCGCTCGGCCGCGGCAGAGCCTCTTTCCGAAAAGGCAAACGTCCGGCTCCTTCTCCCACAGGGAAGGGCCCAGCCCTGAAAGCTCTTGCTGCTCTTCACGGTGCCTTGGCGCCCTATCTACAGGCACAACAGCCCTGGGGGTCTGGGCTTTCCCAGTTACGCAACATCTCATGGCGCTCTGTCGCGGCAGAGCCTCTTGCGGAAAAGGCAAACGTCCGGCTCATTCTCCCACAGGGAAGGGCCCAGCCCTGAAAGCTGTTGCTGCTCTTCACGGTCCCATGGCGCCCTATCTACAGGCACAACAGCACTGGGGATCTGGACTTTCCCAGAGAAGCATCATCTCATGGCGCTCGGCCGCGGCAGAGCCTCTTGCCGAAAAGGCAAACGTCCGGCTCCTTCTCCCACAGGGAAGGGCCCAGCCCTGAAAGCTCTTGCTGCTCTTCACGGTGTCTTGGCGCCCTATCTACAGGCACAACAGCACTGGGGATTTGTTTTTTCCCAGAGACGCAACATCTCATGGCGCTCGGCCGCAGCAGAGCCTCTTGCCGAAAAGGCAAACGTCCGGCTCCTTCTCCCAAAGGGAAGGGCCCAGCCCTGAAAGCTGTTGCTGCTCTTCACCTAACCTTGCTGCCCTATCTACAGACACAACAGCACTGGGGATCTGGGCTTTCCCAGAGACGCAACATCTCATGGCGCTCGGCCGCGGCAGAGCCTCTTGCCAAAAAGGCAAACGTCCGGCTCCTTCTCCCACAGGGAAGGGCCCAGCCCTGAAAGCTCTTGCTGCTCTTCATGGTCCCTTAGCGCCCTTTCTACAGGCACAACAACACTGTGGATCTGTGCTTTCCCACAGACGCAACATCTCATGGCGCTCGGCCGCGGCAGAGCCTCTTGCTAAAAAGGCAAACGTCCGGCTCCTTCTCCCTCAGGGAAGGGCCCAGCCCTGAAAGCTGTTGCTGCTGTTCACCTAACCTTGGCGCCCTAAATACACGCAGAAAAGCACTGGGGATCTGGGCTTTCCCAGAGACGCAACATCTCATGGCGCTCGGCCGCGGCAGAGCCTCTTGCAGAAAAGTCAAACGTCCGGCTCCTTCTCCCATAGGGAAGGGCCCAGCCCTGAAAGCTCTTGCTGCTCTTCACCTAACCTTGGCGCCCTATCTACAGGCACAACAGCAGTGGGGATCTGGGCTTTCCCAGAGAAGCAACATCTCATGGTGCTCGGCCGCGGCAGAGCCTCTTGCTGAAAAGGCAAACGTCCGGCTCCTTCTTCCACAGGGAAGGGCCCAGCCCTGAAAGCTGTTGCTGCTCTTCACGGTGTCTTGGCGCTCTATCTACAGGCACAACAGCACTGGGGATCTGGGCTTTCCCAGAGACGCAACATCTCATGGCGCTCGGCCGCGGCAGAGCCTCTTGCCGAAAAGGCAAACGTCCGGCTCCCTCTCCCACAGGGAAGGGCCCAGCCCTGAAAGCTCTTGCTGCTCTTCACCTAACCTTGGCGCCCTATCTACAGGCACAACAGCACTGGGGATCTGGGCTTTCCCAGAGAAGCAACATCTCATGGCGCTCTGCCGCGGCAGAGCCTCTTGCCGAAAAGGCAAACGTCCGGCTCCTTCTCCCACAGGGAAGTGCCCAGCCCTGAAAGCTGTTGCTGCTCTTCACGGTGCCTTGGTGCCCTATCTACAGGCACAACAGCACTGGGGATCTGGGCTTTCCCAGAGAAGCAACATCTCATGGCGCTCGGCCGCGGCAGAGCCTCTTGCCGAAAAGGCAAACGTCTGGCTCCTTCTGCCACAGGGAAGGGCCCAGCCCTGAAAGCTGTTGCTGCTCTTCACGGTGCCTTGCTGCCCTATCTACAGGCACAACAGCACTGGGGATCTGGACTTTCCCAGAGAAGCAACATTTCATGGCGCTCGGCCGCGGCAGAGCCTCTTGCCGAAAAGGCAAACGTCCGGCTCCTTCTCCCACAGGGAAGGGCCCAGCCCTGAAAGCTGTTGCTGCTCTTCACGGTGCCTTGGTGCCCTATCTACAGGCACAACAGCAGTGGGGATCTGGGCTTTCCCAGAGACGCAGCATCTCATGGCGCTCGGCTGCGGCAGAACCTCTTGCCGAAAAGGCAAACGTCCGGCTCCTTCTCCCACAAGGAAGGCCCCAGGCCTGAAAGCTGTTAATGCTCTTCACGGTGCCTTGGCACCCTATCTACAGGCACAACAGCACTGGGGATCTGTGCTTTCCCCAAGACACAACATCTCATGACGCTCGGCCGCGGCAGAGCCTTTTGAAGAAAAGGCAAACGTCCGGCTCCTTCTCCCACATGGAAGGGCCCAGCCCTGAAAGATGTTGCAGCTCTTCACAGTGCCTTGGCGCCCTATCTACAGGCACAACAACACTGGGGATTTGTGTTTTCCCACAGACGCTTCATCTCATGGCGCTCGGCCGCGGCAGAGCCTCTTGCCGAAAAGGCAAACGTCCGGCTCCTTCTCCCACAGGGAAGGGCCCAGCCCTGAAAGCTGTTGCTGCTCTTCACGGTGCCTTGGCGCCCTATCTACAGGCACAACAGCATTGGGGATCTGGGCTTTCCCAGAGAAGCAACATCTCATGGCGCTCGGCTGCGGCAGAGCCTCTTGCCGAAAAGGCAAACGTCCGGCTCCTTCTCCCACAGGGAAGGGCCCAGCCCTGAAAGCTGTTGCTGCTGTTCACCTAACCTTGGCGCCCTATCTACACGCAGAAAAGCACTGGGGATCTGGGCTTTCCCAGAGAAGCAACACCTCATGGCGCTCGGCCGCGGCAGAGCCTCTTGCAGAAAAGGCAAACATCCGGCTCCTTCTCCCACAGGGAAGGGCCCAGCCCTGAAAGCTCTTGCTGGTCTTCACGGTGCCTTGGCGCCCTATCTACAGGCACAACAGCCCTGGGGGTCTGGGCTTTCCCAGTTACGCAACATCTCATGGCGCTCTGTCGCGGCAGAGCCTCTTGCGGAAAAGGCAAACGTCCGGCTCATTCTCCCACAGGGAAGGGCCCAGCCCTGAAAGCTCTTGCTGCTCTTCACGGTCCCATGGCGCCCTATCTACAGGCACAACAGCAGTGGGGATCTGGACTTTCCCAGAGAAGCATCATCTCATGGCGCTCGGCCGCGGCAGAGCCTCTTGCCGAAAAGGCAAACGTCCGGCTCCTTCTCCCACAGGGAAGGGCCCAGCCCTGAAAGCTCTTGCTGCTCTTCACGGTGTCTTGGCGCCCTATCTACAGGCACAACAGCACTGGGGATTTGTTTTTTCCCAGAGACGCAACATCTCATGGCGCTCGGCCGCGGCAGAGCCTCTTGCCGAAAAGGCAAACGTCCGGCTCCTTCTCCCACAGGGAAGGGCCCAGCCCTGAAAGCTGTTGCTGCTCTTCACGGTGCCTTGGCGCCCTATCTACACGCAGAAAAGCACTGGGGATCTGGGCTTTCTCAGAGACGCAACATCTCATGGCGCTCGGCCGCGGCAGAGCCTCTTGCCGAAAAGTCAAACGTCCGGCTCCTTCTCCCACAGGGAAGGGCCCAGCCCTGAAAGCTCTTGCTGCTCTTCACCTAACCTTGGCGCCCTATCTACAGGCACAACAGCAGTGGGGATCTGGACTTTCCCAGAGAAGCATCATCTCATGGCGCTCGGCCGCGGCAGAGCCTCTTGCCGAAAAGGCAAACGTTCGGCTCCTTCTCCCACAGGGAAGGGCCCAGCCCTGAAAGCTGTTGCTGCTCTTCACGGTGTCTTGGCGCTCTATCTACAGGCACAACAGCACTGGGGATCTGGGCTTTCCCAGAGACGCAACATCTCATGGCGCTCGGCCGCGGCAGAGCCTCTTGCCGAAAAGGCAAACGTCCGGCTCCTTCTCCCACAGGGAAGGGCCCAGCCCTGAAAGCTGTTGCTGCTGTTCACTGTCCCATGGCGCCCTATCTACAGGCACAACAGCACTGGGGATCTGGACTTTCCCAGAGAAGCAACATCTCATGGCGCTCGGCCGCGGCAGAGCCTCTTGCCGAAAAGGCAAACGTCCGGCTCTTTCTCCCACAGGGAAGGGCCCAGCCCTGAAAGCTGTTGCTGCTGTTCACTGTCCCATGGCGCCCTATCTACAGGCACAACAGCAGTGGGGATCTGGGCTTTCCCAGAGACGCAACATCTCATGGCGCTCGGCCGCAGCAGAGCCTCTTGCCGAAAAGGCAAACGTCCGGCTCTTTCTCCCACAGGGAAGGGCCCAGCCCTGAAAGCTGTTGCTGCTGTTCACTGTCCCATGGCGCCCTATCTACAGGCACAACAGCAGTGGGGATCTGGGCTTTCCCAGAGACGCAACATCTCATGGCGCTCGGCCGTGGCAGAGCCTCTAACCGAAAAAGCAAAAGTGCGGCTCCTTCTCCCACAGGGAAGGGCCCAGCCCTGAAAGCTGTTGCTGCTGTTCACCTAACCTTGGCGCCCTATCTACAGGCACAACAGCACTGGGGATCTGGGCTTTCCCAGAGACGCAACATCTCATGGCGCTCGGCCGCGGAAGAGCCTCTTGCAGAAAAGGCAAATGTCCGGCTCCTTCTGCCAGAGGGAAGGGCCCAGCCCTGAAAGCTGTTGCTGCTCTTCACGGTGCCTTGGTACCCTATCTACAGGCACAACAGCACTGGGGATCTGGGCTTTCCCAGAGACGCAGCATCTCATGGCGCTCGGCTGCGGCAGAACCTCTTGCCAAAAAGGCAAACGTCCGGCTCCTTCTCCCACAAGGAAGGCCCCAGGCCTGAAAGCTGTTGCTGCTCTTCACGGTGCCTTGGCACCCTATCTACAGGCACAACAGCACTGGGGATCTGTGCTTTCCCCAAGACACAACATCTCATGGCGCTCGGCCGCGGCAGAGCCTCTTGCAGAAAAGGCAAACGTCCGGCTCCTTCTCCCACATGGAAGGGCCCAGCCCTGAAAGATGTTGCAGCTCTTCACAGTGCCTTGGCGCCCTATCTACAGGCACAACAACACTGGGGATTTGTGTTTTCCCAGAGAAGCAACATCTCATGGCGCTCGGCTGCGGCAGAGCCTCTTGCCGAAAAGGCAAACGTCCGGCTCCTTCTCCCACAGGGAAGGGCCCAGCCCTGAAAGCTGTTGCTGCTGTTCACCTAACCTTGGCGCCCTATCTACACGCAGAAAAGCACTGGGGATCTGGGCTTTCCCAGAGAAGCAACATCTCATGGCGCTCGGCCGCGGCAGAGCCTCTTTCCGAAAAGGCAAACGTCCGGCTCCTTCTCCCACAGGGAAGGGCCCAGCCCTGAAAGCTCTTGCTGCTCTTCACGGTGCCTTGGCGCCCTATCTACAGGCACAACAGCCCTGGGGGTCTGGGCTTTCCCAGTTACGCAACATCTCATGGCGCTCTGTCGCGGCAGAGCCTCTTGCGGAAAAGGCAAACGTCCGGCTCATTCTCCCACAGGGAAGGGCCCAGCCCTGAAAGCTGTTGCTGCTCTTCACGGTCCCATGGCGCCCTATCTACAGGCACAACAGCACTGGGGATCTGGACTTTCCCAGAGAAGCATCATCTCATGGCGCTCGGCCGCGGCAGAGCCTCTTGCCGAAAAGGCAAACGTCCGGCTCCTTCTCCCACAGGGAAGGGCCCAGCCCTGAAAGCTCTTGCTGCTCTTCACGGTGTCTTGGCGCCCTATCTACAGGCACAACAGCACTGGGGATTTGTTTTTTCCCAGAGACGCAACATCTCATGGCGCTCGGCCGCAGCAGAGCCTCTTGCCGAAAAGGCAAACGTCCGGCTCCTTCTCCCAAAGGGAAGGGCCCAGCCCTGAAAGCTGTTGCTGCTCTTCACCTAACCTTGCTGCCCTATCTACAGACACAACAGCACTGGGGATCTGGGCTTTCCCAGAGACGCAACATCTCATGGCGCTCGGCCGCGGCAGAGCCTCTTGCCAAAAAGGCAAACGTCCGGCTCCTTCTCCCACAGGGAAGGGCCCAGCCCTGAAAGCTCTTGCTGCTCTTCATGGTCCCTTAGCGCCCTTTCTACAGGCACAACAACACTGTGGATCTGTGCTTTCCCACAGACGCAACATCTCATGGCGCTCGGCCGCGGCAGAGCCTCTTGCTAAAAAGGCAAACGTCCGGCTCCTTCTCCCTCAGGGAAGGGCCCAGCCCTGAAAGCTGTTGCTGCTGTTCACCTAACCTTGGCGCCCTAAATACACGCAGAAAAGCACTGGGGATCTGGGCTTTCCCAGAGACGCAACATCTCATGGCGCTCGGCCGCGGCAGAGCCTCTTGCAGAAAAGTCAAACGTCCGGCTCCTTCTCCCATAGGGAAGGGCCCAGCCCTGAAAGCTCTTGCTGCTCTTCACCTAACCTTGGCGCCCTATCTACAGGCACAACAGCAGTGGGGATCTGGGCTTTCCCAGAGAAGCAACATCTCATGGTGCTCGGCCGCGGCAGAGCCTCTTGCTGAAAAGGCAAACGTCCGGCTCCTTCTTCCACAGGGAAGGGCCCAGCCCTGAAAGCTGTTGCTGCTCTTCACGGTGTCTTGGCGCTCTATCTACAGGCACAACAGCACTGGGGATCTGGGCTTTCCCAGAGACGCAACATCTCATGGCGCTCGGCCGCGGCAGAGCCTCTTGCCGAAAAGGCAAACGTCCGGCTCCCTCTCCCACAGGGAAGGGCCCAGCCCTGAAAGCTCTTGCTGCTCTTCACCTAACCTTGGCGCCCTATCTACAGGCACAACAGCACTGGGGATCTGGGCTTTCCCAGAGAAGCAACATCTCATGGCGCTCTGCCGCGGCAGAGCCTCTTGCCGAAAAGGCAAACGTCCGGCTCCTTCTCCCACAGGGAAGTGCCCAGCCCTGAAAGCTGTTGCTGCTCTTCACGGTGCCTTGGTGCCCTATCTACAGGCACAACAGCACTGGGGATCTGGGCTTTCCCAGAGAAGCAACATCTCATGGCGCTCGGCCGCGGCAGAGCCTCTTGCCGAAAAGGCAAACGTCTGGCTCCTTCTGCCACAGGGAAGGGCCCAGCCCTGAAAGCTGTTGCTGCTCTTCACGGTGCCTTGCTGCCCTATCTACAGGCACAACAGCACTGGGGATCTGGACTTTCCCAGAGAAGCAACATTTCATGGCGCTCGGCCGCGGCAGAGCCTCTTGCCGAAAAGGCAAACGTCCGGCTCCTTCTCCCACAGGGAAGGGCCCAGCCCTGAAAGCTGTTGCTGCTCTTCACGGTGCCTTGGCGCCCTATCTACAGGCACAACAGCACTGGGGATCTGGGCTTTCCCAGAGACGCAGCATCTCATGGCGCTCGGCTGCGGCAGAACCTCTTGCCAAAAAGGCAAACGTCCGGCTCCTTCTCCCACAAGGAAGGCCCCAGGCCTGAAAGCTGTTGCTGCTCTTCACGGTGCCTTGGCACCCTATCTACAGGCACAACAGCACTGGGGATCTGTGCTTTCCCCAAGACACAACATCTCATGACGCTCGGCCGCGGCAGAGCCTTTTGAAGAAAAGGCAAACGTCCGGCTCCTTCTCCCACATGGAAGGGCCCAGCCCTGAAAGATGTTGCAGCTCTTCACAGTGCCTTGGCGCCCTATCTACAGGCACAACAACACTGGGGATTTGTGTTTTCCCACAGACGCTTCATCTCATGGCGCTCGGCCGCGGCAGAGCCTCTTGCCGAAAAGGCAAACGTCCGGCTCCTTCTCCCACAGGGAAGGGCCCAGCCCTGAAAGCTGTTGCTGCTCTTCACGGTGCCTTGGCGCCCTATCTACAGGCACAACAGCATTGGGGATCTGGGCTTTCCCAGAGAAGCAACATCTCATGGCGCTCGGCTGCGGCAGAGCCTCTTGCCGAAAAGGCAAACGTCCGGCTCCTTCTCCCACAGGGAAGGGCCCAGCCCTGAAAGCTGTTGCTGCTGTTCACCTAACCTTGGCGCCCTATCTACACGCAGAAAAGCACTGGGGATCTGGGCTTTCCCAGAGAAGCAACACCTCATGGCGCTCGGCCGCGGCAGAGCCTCTTGCAGAAAAGGCAAACATCCGGCTCCTTCTCCCACAGGGAAGGGCCCAGCCCTGAAAGCTCTTGCTGGTCTTCACGGTGCCTTGGCGCCCTATCTACAGGCACAACAGCCCTGGGGGTCTGGGCTTTCCCAGTTACGCAACATCTCATGGCGCTCTGTCGCGGCAGAGCCTCTTGCGGAAAAGGCAAACGTCCGGCTCATTCTCCCACAGGGAAGGGCCCAGCCCTGAAAGCTCTTGCTGCTCTTCACGGTCCCATGGCGCCCTATCTACAGGCACAACAGCACTGGGGATCTGGACTTTCCCAGAGAAGCATCATCTCATGGCGCTCGGCCGCGGCAGAGCCTCTTGCCGAAAAGGCAAACGTCCGGCTCCTTCTCCCACAGGGAAGGGCCCAGCCCTGAAAGCTCTTGCTGCTCTTCACGGTGTCTTGGCGCCCTATCTACAGGCACAACAGCACTGGGGATTTGTTTTTTCCCAGAGACGCAACATCTCATGGCGCTCGGCCGCGGCAGAGCCTCTTGCCGAAAAGGCAAACGTCCGGCTCCTTCTCCCACAGGGAAGGGCCCAGCCCTGAAAGCTGTTGCTGCTCTTCACCTAACCTTGCTGCCCTATCTACAGACACAACAGCACTGGGGATCTGGGCTTTCCCAGAGACGCAACATCTCATGGCGCTCGGCCGCGGCAGAGCCTCTTGCCAAAAAGGCAAACGTCCGGCTCCTTCTCCCACAGGGAAGGGCCCAGCCCTGAAAGCTCTTGCTGCTATTCATGGTCCCTTAGCGCCCTTTCTACAGGCACAACAACACTGTGGATCTGTGCTTTCCCACAGACGCAACATCTCATGGCGCTCGGCCGCGGCAGAGCCTCTTGCTAAAAAGGCAAACGTCCGGCTCCTTCTCCCTCAGGGAAGGGCCCAGCCCTGAAAGCTGTTGCTGCTGTTCACCTAACCTTGGCGCCCTAAATACACGCAGAAAAGCACTGGGGATCTGGGCTTTCCCAGAGACGCAACATCTCATGGCGCTCGGCCGCGGCAGAGCCTCTTGCAGAAAAGTCAAACGTCCGGCTCCTTCTCCCATAGGGAAGGGCCCAGCCCTGAAAGCTCTTGCTGCTCTTCACCTAACCTTGCTGCCCTATCTACAGGCACAACAGCACTGGGGATCTGGGCTTTCCCAGAGAAGCAACATCTCATGGCGCTCGGCCGCGGCAGAGCCTCTTGCCGAAAAGGCAAACGTCCGGCTCCTTCTGCCACAGGGAAGGGCCCAGCCCTGAAAGCTGTTGCTGCTCTTCACGGTGTTTTGGCACCCTATCTACAGGCACAACAGCACTGGGGATCTGGGCTTTCCCAGAGAAGCAACATCTCATGGCGCTCTGCCGCGGCAGAGCCTCTTGCCGAAAAGGCAAACGTCCGGCTCCTTCTCCCACAGGGAAGTGCCCAGCCCTGAAAGCTGTTGCTGCTCTTCACGGTGCCTTGGTGCCCTATCTACAGGCACAACAGCACTGGGGATCTGGGCTTTCCCAGAGAAGCAACATCTCATGGCGCTCGGCCGCGGCAGAGCCTCTTGCCGAAAAGGCAAACGTCCGGCTCCTTCTCCCACAGGGAAGGGCCCAGCCCTGAAAGCTGTTGCTGCTCTTCACGGTGCCTTGGCACCCTATCTACAGGCACAACAGCACTGGGGATCTGGGCTTTCCCAGAGAAGCAACATCTCATGGTGCTCGGCCGCGGCAGAGCCTCTTGCCGAAAAGGCAAACGTCCGGCTCATTCTCCCACAGGGAAGGGCCCAGCCCTGAAAGCTGTTGCTGCTCTTCACGGTGCCTTGGCGCCCTATCTACAGGCACAACAGCACTGGGGATCTGGGCTTTCCCAGAGAAGCAACATCTCATGGCGCTCGGCCGCGGCAGAGCCTCTTGCCGAAAAGGCAAACGTCCGGCACTTTCTCCCACAGGGAAGGGCCCAGCCCTGAAAGATGTTGCTGCTCTTCACGGTCCCATGGCACCCTATCTACAGGCACAACAGCAGTGGGGATCTGGACTTTCCCAGAGACGCAACATCTCATGGCGCTCGGCCGCGGCAGAGCCTCTTGCCGAAAAGGCAAACGTCCGGCTCCTTCTCCCACAGGGAAGGGCCCAGCCCTCAAAGATGTTGCTGCTCTTCACCTAACCTTGCTGCCCTATCTACAGGCACAACAGCACTGGGGATCTGGGCTATCCCAGAGAAGCAACATCTCATGGCGCTCGGCCGCGGAAGAGCCTCTTGCAGAAAAGGCAAATGTCCGGCTCCTTCTGCCAGAGGGAAGGGCCCAGCCCTGAAAGCTGTTGCTGCTCTTCACGGTGCCTTGGTACCCTATCTACAGGCACAACAGCACTGGGGATCTGGGCTTTCCCAGAGACGCAGCATCTCATGGCGCTCGGCTGCGGCAGAACCTCTTGCCAAAAAGGCAAACGTCCGGCTCCTTCTCCCACAAGGAAGGCCCCAGGCCTGAAAGCTGTTGCTGCTCTTCACGGTGCCTTGGCACCCTATCTACAGGCACAACAGCACTGGGGATCTGTGCTTTCCCCAAGACACAACATCTCATGGCGCTCGGCCGCGGCAGAGCCTCTTGCAGAAAAGGCAAACGTCCGGCTCCTTCTCCCACATGGAAGGGCCCAGCCCTGAAAGATGTTGCAGCTCTTCACAGTGCCTTGGCGCCCTATCTACAGGCACAACAACACTGGGGATTTGTGTTTTCCCAGAGAAGCAACATCTCATGGCGCTCGGCCGCGGCAGAGCCTCTTGCCGAAAAGGCAAACATCCGGCTCCTTCTCCCACAGGGAAGGGCCCAGCCCTGAAAGCTGTTGCTGCTGTTCACCTAACCTTGGCGCCCTATCTACACGCAGAAAAGCACTGGGGATCTGGGCTTTCCCAGAGAAGCAACATCTCATGGCGCTCGGCCGCGGCAGAGCCTCTTTCCGAAAAGGCAAACGTCCGGCTCCTTCTCCCACAGGGAAGGGCCCAGCCCTGAAAGCTCTTGCTGCTCTTCACGGTGCCTTGGCGCCCTATCTACAGGCACAACAGCCCTGGGGGTCTGGGCTTTCCCAGTTACGCAACATCTCATGGCGCTCTGTCGCGGCAGAGCCTCTTGCGGAAAAGGCAAACGTCCGGCTCATTCTCCCACAGGGAAGGGCCCAGCCCTGAAAGCTGTTGCTGCTCTTCACGGTCCCATGGCGCCCTATCTACAGGCACAACAACACTGTGGATCTGTGCTTTCCCACAGACGCAACATCTCATGGCGCTCGGCCGCGGCAGAGCCTCTTGCTAAAAAGGCAAACGTCCGGCTCCTTCTCCCTCAGGGAAGGGCCCAGCCCTGAAAGCTGTTGCTGCTGTTCACCTAACCTTGGCGCCCTAAATACACGCAGAAAAGCACTGGGGATCTGGGCTTTCCCAGAGACGCAACATCTCATGGCGCTCGGCCGCGGCAGAGCCTCTTGCAGAAAAGTCAAACGTCCGGCTCCTTCTCCCATAGGGAAGGGCCCAGCCCTGAAAGCTCTTGCTGCTCTTCACCTAACCTTGGCGCCCTATCTACAGGCACAACAGCAGTGGGGATCTGGGCTTTCCCAGAGAAGCAACATCTCATGGTGCTCGGCCGCGGCAGAGCCTCTTGCTGAAAAGGCAAACGTCCGGCTCCTTCTTCCACAGGGAAGGGCCCAGCCCTGAAAGCTGTTGCTGCTCTTCACGGTGTCTTGGCGCTCTATCTACAGGCACAACAGCACTGGGGATCTGGGCTTTCCCAGAGACGCAACATCTCATGGCGCTCGGCCGCGGCAGAGCCTCTTGCCGAAAAGGCAAACGTCCGGCTCCCTCTCCCACAGGGAAGGGCCCAGCCCTGAAAGCTCTTGCTGCTCTTCACCTAACCTTGGCGCCCTATCTACAGGCACAACAGCACTGGGGATCTGGGCTTTCCCAGAGAAGCAACATCTCATGGCGCTCTGCCGCGGCAGAGCCTCTTGCCGAAAAGGCAAACGTCCGGCTCCTTCTCCCACAGGGAAGTGCCCAGCCCTGAAAGCTGTTGCTGCTCTTCACGGTGCCTTGGTGCCCTATCTACAGGCACAACAGCACTGGGGATCTGGGCTTTCCCAGAGAAGCAACATCTCATGGCGCTCGGCCGCGGCAGAGCCTCTTGCCGAAAAGGCAAACGTCTGGCTCCTTCTGCCACAGGGAAGGGCCCAGCCCTGAAAGCTGTTGCTGCTCTTCACGGTGCCTTGCTGCCCTATCTACAGGCACAACAGCACTGGGGATCTGGACTTTCCCAGAGAAGCAACATTTCATGGCGCTCGGCCGCGGCAGAGCCTCTTGCCGAAAAGGCAAACGTCCGGCTCCTTCTCCCACAGGGAAGGGCCCAGCCCTGAAAGCTGTTGCTGCTCTTCACGGTGCCTTGGTGCCCTATCTACAGGCACAACAGCAGTGGGGATCTGGGCTTTCCCAGAGACGCAGCATCTCATGGCGCTCGGCTGCGGCAGAACCTCTTGCCGAAAAGGCAAACGTCCGGCTCCTTCTCCCACAAGGAAGGCCCCAGGCCTGAAAGCTGTTAATGCTCTTCACGGTGCCTTGGCACCCTATCTACAGGCACAACAGCACTGGGGATCTGTGCTTTCCCCAAGACACAACATCTCATGACGCTCGGCCGCGGCAGAGCCTTTTGAAGAAAAGGCAAACGTCCGGCTCCTTCTCCCACATGGAAGGGCCCAGCCCTGAAAGATGTTGCAGCTCTTCACAGTGCCTTGGCGCCCTATCTACAGGCACAACAACACTGGGGATTTGTGTTTTCCCACAGACGCTTCATCTCATGGCGCTCGGCCGCGGCAGAGCCTCTTGCCGAAAAGGCAAACGTCCGGCTCCTTCTCCCACAGGGAAGGGCCCAGCCCTGAAAGCTGTTGCTGCTCTTCACGGTGCCTTGGCGCCCTATCTACAGGCACAACAGCATTGGGGATCTGGGCTTTCCCAGAGAAGCAACATCTCATGGCGCTCGGCTGCGGCAGAGCCTCTTGCCGAAAAGGCAAACGTCCGGCTCCTTCTCCCACAGGGAAGGGCCCAGCCCTGAAAGCTGTTGCTGCTGTTCACCTAACCTTGGCGCCCTATCTACACGCAGAAAAGCACTGGGGATCTGGGCTTTCCCAGAGAAGCAACACCTCATGGCGCTCGGCCGCGGCAGAGCCTCTTGCAGAAAAGGCAAACATCCGGCTCCTTCTCCCACAGGGAAGGGCCCAGCCCTGAAAGCTCTTGCTGGTCTTCACGGTGCCTTGGCGCCCTATCTACAGGCACAACAGCCCTGGGGGTCTGGGCTTTCCCAGTTACGCAACATCTCATGGCGCTCTGTCGCGGCAGAGCCTCTTGCGGAAAAGGCAAACGTCCGGCTCATTCTCCCACAGGGAAGGGCCCAGCCCTGAAAGCTCTTGCTGCTCTTCACGGTCCCATGGCGCCCTATCTACAGGCACAACAGCAGTGGGGATCTGGACTTTCCCAGAGAAGCATCATCTCATGGCGCTCGGCCGCGGCAGAGCCTCTTGCCGAAAAGGCAAACGTCCGGCTCCTTCTCCCACAGGGAAGGGCCCAGCCCTGAAAGCTCTTGCTGCTCTTCACGGTGTCTTGGCGCCCTATCTACAGGCACAACAGCACTGGGGATTTGTTTTTTCCCAGAGACGCAACATCTCATGGCGCTCGGCCGCGGCAGAGCCTCTTGCCGAAAAGGCAAACGTCCGGCTCCTTCTCCCACAGGGAAGGGCCCAGCCCTGAAAGCTGTTGCTGCTCTTCACGGTGCCTTGGCGCCCTATCTACACGCAGAAAAGCACTGGGGATCTGGGCTTTCTCAGAGACGCAACATCTCATGGCGCTCGGCCGCGGCAGAGCCTCTTGCCGAAAAGTCAAACGTCCGGCTCCTTCTCCCACAGGGAAGGGCCCAGCCCTGAAAGCTCTTGCTGCTCTTCACCTAACCTTGGCGCCCTATCTACAGGCACAACAGCAGTGGGGATCTGGACTTTCCCAGAGAAGCATCATCTCATGGCGCTCGGCCGCGGCAGAGCCTCTTGCCGAAAAGGCAAACGTTCGGCTCCTTCTCCCACAGGGAAGGGCCCAGCCCTGAAAGCTGTTGCTGCTCTTCACGGTGTCTTGGCGCTCTATCTACAGGCACAACAGCACTGGGGATCTGGGCTTTCCCAGAGACGCAACATCTCATGGCGCTCGGCCGCGGCAGAGCCTCTTGCCGAAAAGGCAAACGTCCGGCTCCTTCTCCCACAGGGAAGGGCCCAGCCCTGAAAGCTGTTGCTGCTGTTCACTGTCCCATGGCGCCCTATCTACAGGCACAACAGCACTGGGGATCTGGACTTTCCCAGAGAAGCAACATCTCATGGCGCTCGGCCGCGGCAGAGCCTCTTGCCGAAAAGGCAAACGTCCGGCTCTTTCTCCCACAGGGAAGGGCCCAGCCCTGAAAGCTGTTGCTGCTGTTCACTGTCCCATGGCGCCCTATCTACAGGCACAACAGCAGTGGGGATCTGGGCTTTCCCAGAGACGCAACATCTCATGGCGCTCGGCCGCAGCAGAGCCTCTTGCCGAAAAGGCAAACGTCCGGCTCTTTCTCCCACAGGGAAGGGCCCAGCCCTGAAAGCTGTTGCTGCTGTTCACTGTCCCATGGCGCCCTATCTACAGGCACAACAGCAGTGGGGATCTGGGCTTTCCCAGAGACGCAACATCTCATGGCGCTCGGCCGTGGCAGAGCCTCTAACCGAAAAAGCAAAAGTGCGGCTCCTTCTCCCACAGGGAAGGGCCCAGCCCTGAAAGCTGTTGCTGCTGTTCACCTAACCTTGGCGCCCTATCTACAGGCACAACAGCACTGGGGATCTGGGCTTTCCCAGAGACGCAACATCTCATGGCGCTCGGCCGCGGAAGAGCCTCTTGCAGAAAAGGCAAATGTCCGGCTCCTTCTGCCAGAGGGAAGGGCCCAGCCCTGAAAGCTGTTGCTGCTCTTCACGGTGCCTTGGTACCCTATCTACAGGCACAACAGCACTGGGGATCTGGGCTTTCCCAGAGACGCAGCATCTCATGGCGCTCGGCTGCGGCAGAACCTCTTGCCAAAAAGGCAAACGTCCGGCTCCTTCTCCCACAAGGAAGGCCCCAGGCCTGAAAGCTGTTGCTGCTCTTCACGGTGCCTTGGCACCCTATCTACAGGCACAACAGCACTGGGGATCTGTGCTTTCCCCAAGACACAACATCTCATGGCGCTCGGCCGCGGCAGAGCCTCTTGCAGAAAAGGCAAACGTCCGGCTCCTTCTCCCACATGGAAGGGCCCAGCCCTGAAAGATGTTGCAGCTCTTCACAGTGCCTTGGCGCCCTATCTACAGGCACAACAACACTGGGGATTTGTGTTTTCCCAGAGAAGCAACATCTCATGGCGCTCGGCTGCGGCAGAGCCTCTTGCCGAAAAGGCAAACGTCCGGCTCCTTCTCCCACAGGGAAGGGCCCAGCCCTGAAAGCTGTTGCTGCTGTTCACCTAACCTTGGCGCCCTATCTACACGCAGAAAAGCACTGGGGATCTGGGCTTTCCCAGAGAAGCAACATCTCATGGCGCTCGGCCGCGGCAGAGCCTCTTTCCGAAAAGGCAAACGTCCGGCTCCTTCTCCCACAGGGAAGGGCCCAGCCCTGAAAGCTCTTGCTGCTCTTCACGGTGCCTTGGCGCCCTATCTACAGGCACAACAGCCCTGGGGGTCTGGGCTTTCCCAGTTACGCAACATCTCATGGCGCTCTGTCGCGGCAGAGCCTCTTGCGGAAAAGGCAAACGTCCGGCTCATTCTCCCACAGGGAAGGGCCCAGCCCTGAAAGCTGTTGCTGCTCTTCACGGTCCCATGGCGCCCTATCTACAGGCACAACAGCACTGGGGATCTGGACTTTCCCAGAGAAGCATCATCTCATGGCGCTCGGCCGCGGCAGAGCCTCTTGCCGAAAAGGCAAACGTCCGGCTCCTTCTCCCACAGGGAAGGGCCCAGCCCTGAAAGCTCTTGCTGCTCTTCACGGTGTCTTGGCGCCCTATCTACAGGCACAACAGCACTGGGGATTTGTTTTTTCCCAGAGACGCAACATCTCATGGCGCTCGGCCGCAGCAGAGCCTCTTGCCGAAAAGGCAAACGTCCGGCTCCTTCTCCCAAAGGGAAGGGCCCAGCCCTGAAAGCTGTTGCTGCTCTTCACCTAACCTTGCTGCCCTATCTACAGACACAACAGCACTGGGGATCTGGGCTTTCCCAGAGACGCAACATCTCATGGCGCTCGGCCGCGGCAGAGCCTCTTGCCAAAAAGGCAAACGTCCGGCTCCTTCTCCCACAGGGAAGGGCCCAGCCCTGAAAGCTCTTGCTGCTCTTCATGGTCCCTTAGCGCCCTTTCTACAGGCACAACAACACTGTGGATCTGTGCTTTCCCACAGACGCAACATCTCATGGCGCTCGGCCGCGGCAGAGCCTCTTGCTAAAAAGGCAAACGTCCGGCTCCTTCTCCCTCAGGGAAGGGCCCAGCCCTGAAAGCTGTTGCTGCTGTTCACCTAACCTTGGCGCCCTAAATACACGCAGAAAAGCACTGGGGATCTGGGCTTTCCCAGAGACGCAACATCTCATGGCGCTCGGCCGCGGCAGAGCCTCTTGCAGAAAAGTCAAACGTCCGGCTCCTTCTCCCATAGGGAAGGGCCCAGCCCTGAAAGCTCTTGCTGCTCTTCACCTAACCTTGGCGCCCTATCTACAGGCACAACAGCAGTGGGGATCTGGGCTTTCCCAGAGAAGCAACATCTCATGGTGCTCGGCCGCGGCAGAGCCTCTTGCTGAAAAGGCAAACGTCCGGCTCCTTCTTCCACAGGGAAGGGCCCAGCCCTGAAAGCTGTTGCTGCTCTTCACGGTGTCTTGGCGCTCTATCTACAGGCACAACAGCACTGGGGATCTGGGCTTTCCCAGAGACGCAACATCTCATGGCGCTCGGCCGCGGCAGAGCCTCTTGCCGAAAAGGCAAACGTCCGGCTCCCTCTCCCACAAGGAAGGGCCCAGCCCTGAAAGCTCTTGCTGCTCTTCACCTAACCTTGGCGCCCTATCTACAGGCACAACAGCACTGGGGATCTGGGCTTTCCCAGAGAAGCAACATCTCATGGCGCTCTGCCGCGGCAGAGCCTCTTGCCGAAAAGGCAAACGTCCGGCTCCTTCTCCCACAGGGAAGTGCCCAGCCCTGAAAGCTGTTGCTGCTCTTCACGGTGCCTTGGTGCCCTATCTACAGGCACAACAGCACTGGGGATCTGGGCTTTCCCAGAGAAGCAACATCTCATGGCGCTCGGCCGCGGCAGAGCCTCTTGCCGAAAAGGCAAACGTCTGGCTCCTTCTGCCACAGGGAAGGGCCCAGCCCTGAAAGCTGTTGCTGCTCTTCACGGTGCCTTGCTGCCCTATCTACAGGCACAACAGCACTGGGGATCTGGACTTTCCCAGAGAAGCAACATTTCATGGCGCTCGGCCGCGGCAGAGCCTCTTGCCGAAAAGGCAAACGTCCGGCTCCTTCTCCCACAGGGAAGGGCCCAGCCCTGAAAGCTGTTGCTGCTCTTCACGGTGCCTTGGCGCCCTATCTACAGGCACAACAGCACTGGGGATCTGGGCTTTCCCAGAGACGCAGCATCTCATGGCGCTCGGCTGCGGCAGAACCTCTTGCCAAAAAGGCAAACGTCCGGCTCCTTCTCCCACAAGGAAGGCCCCAGGCCTGAAAGCTGTTGCTGCTCTTCACGGTGCCTTGGCACCCTATCTACAGGCACAACAGCACTGGGGATCTGTGCTTTCCCCAAGACACAACATCTCATGACGCTCGGCCGCGGCAGAGCCTTTTGAAGAAAAGGCAAACGTCCGGCTCCTTCTCCCACATGGAAGGGCCCAGCCCTGAAAGATGTTGCAGCTCTTCACAGTGCCTTGGCGCCCTATCTACAGGCACAACAACACTGGGGATTTGTGTTTTCCCACAGACGCTTCATCTCATGGCGCTCGGCCGCGGCAGAGCCTCTTGCCGAAAAGGCAAACGTCCGGCTCCTTCTCCCACAGGGAAGGGCCCAGCCCTGAAAGCTGTTGCTGCTCTTCACGGTGCCTTGGCGCCCTATCTACAGGCACAACAGCATTGGGGATCTGGGCTTTCCCAGAGAAGCAACATCTCATGGCGCTCGGCTGCGGCAGAGCCTCTTGCCGAAAAGGCAAACGTCCGGCTCCTTCTCCCACAGGGAAGGGCCCAGCCCTGAAAGCTGTTGCTGCTGTTCACCTAACCTTGGCGCCCTATCTACACGCAGAAAAGCACTGGGGATCTGGGCTTTCCCAGAGAAGCAACACCTCATGGCGCTCGGCCGCGGCAGAGCCTCTTGCAGAAAAGGCAAACATCCGGCTCCTTCTCCCACAGGGAAGGGCCCAGCCCTGAAAGCTCTTGCTGGTCTTCACGGTGCCTTGGCGCCCTATCTACAGGCACAACAGCCCTGGGGGTCTGGGCTTTCCCAGTTACGCAACATCTCATGGCGCTCTGTCGCGGCAGAGCCTCTTGTGGAAAAGGCAAACGTCCGGCTCATTCTCCCACAGGGAAGGGCCCAGCCCTGAAAGCTCTTGCTGCTCTTCACGGTCCCATGGCGCCCTATCTACAGGCACAACAGCACTGGGGATCTGGACTTTCCCAGAGAAGCATCATCTCATGGCGCTCGGCCGCGGCAGAGCCTCTTGCCGAAAAGGCAAACGTCCGGCTCCTTCTCCCACAGGGAAGGGCCCAGCCCTGAAAGCTCTTGCTGCTCTTCACGGTGTCTTGGCGCCCTATCTACAGGCACAACAGCACTGGGGATTTGTTTTTTCCCAGAGACGCAACATCTCATGGCGCTCGGCCGCGGCAGAGCCTCTTGCCGAAAAGGCAAACGTCCGGCTCCTTCTCCCACAGGGAAGGGCCCAGCCCTGAAAGCTGTTGCTGCTCTTCACCTAACCTTGCTGCCCTATCTACAGACACAACAGCACTGGGGATCTGGGCTTTCCCAGAGACGCAACATCTCATGGCGCTCGGCCGCGGCAGAGCCTCTTGCCAAAAAGGCAAACGTCCGGCTCCTTCTCCCACAGGGAAGGGCCCAGCCCTGAAAGCTCTTGCTGCTATTCATGGTCCCTTAGCGCCCTTTCTACAGGCACAACAACACTGTGGATCTGTGCTTTCCCACAGACGCAACATCTCATGGCGCTCGGCCGCGGCAGAGCCTCTTGCTAAAAAGGCAAACGTCCGGCTCCTTCTCCCTCAGGGAAGGGCCCAGCCCTGAAAGCTGTTGCTGCTGTTCACCTAACCTTGGCGCCCTAAATACACGCAGAAAAGCACTGGGGATCTGGGCTTTCCCAGAGACGCAACATCTCATGGCGCTCGGCCGCGGCAGAGCCTCTTGCAGAAAAGTCAAACGTCCGGCTCCTTCTCCCATAGGGAAGGGCCCAGCCCTGAAAGCTCTTGCTGCTCTTCACCTAACCTTGCTGCCCTATCTACAGGCACAACAGCACTGGGGATCTGGGCTTTCCCAGAGAAGCAACATCTCATGGCGCTCGGCCGCGGCAGAGCCTCTTGCCGAAAAGGCAAACGTCCGGCTCCTTCTGCCACAGGGAAGGGCCCAGCCCTGAAAGCTGTTGCTGCTCTTCACGGTGTTTTGGCACCCTATCTACAGGCACAACAGCACTGGGGATCTGGGCTTTCCCAGAGAAGCAACATCTCATGGCGCTCTGCCGCGGCAGAGCCTCTTGCCGAAAAGGCAAACGTCCGGCTCCTTCTCCCACAGGGAAGTGCCCAGCCCTGAAAGCTGTTGCTGCTCTTCACGGTGCCTTGGTGCCCTATCTACAGGCACAACAGCACTGGGGATCTGGGCTTTCCCAGAGAAGCAACATCTCATGGCGCTCGGCCGCGGCAGAGCCTCTTGCCGAAAAGGCAAACGTCCGGCTCCTTCTCCCACAGGGAAGGGCCCAGCCCTGAAAGCTGTTGCTGCTCTTCACGGTGCCTTGGCACCCTATCTACAGGCACAACAGCACTGGGGATCTGGGCTTTCCCAGAGAAGCAACATCTCATGGTGCTCGGCCGCGGCAGAGCCTCTTGCCGAAAAGGCAAACGTCCGGCTCATTCTCCCACAGGGAAGGGCCCAGCCCTGAAAGCTGTTGCTGCTCTTCACGGTGCCTTGGCGCCCTATCTACAGGCACAACAGCACTGGGGATCTGGGCTTTCCCAGAGAAGCAACATCTCATGGCGCTCGGCCGCGGCAGAGCCTCTTGCCGAAAAGGCAAACGTCCGGCACTTTCTCCCACAGGGAAGGGCCCAGCCCTGAAAGATGTTGCTGCTCTTCACGGTCCCATGGCACCCTATCTACAGGCACAACAGCAGTGGGGATCTGGACTTTCCCAGAGACGCAACATCTCATGGCGCTCGGCCGCGGCAGAGCCTCTTGCCGAAAAGGCAAACGTCCGGCTCCTTCTCCCACAGGGAAGGGCCCAGCCCTCAAAGATGTTGCTGCTCTTCACCTAACCTTGCTGCCCTATCTACAGGCACAACAGCACTGGGGATCTGGGCTATCCCAGAGAAGCAACATCTCATGGCGCTCGGCCGCGGCAGAGCCTCTTGCCGAAAAGGCAAACGTCCGGCTCCTTCTCCCACAAGGAAGGGCCCAGCCCTGAAAGCTGTTGCTGCTCTTCACGGTGCCTTGGCGCCCTATCTACAGGCACAACAGCATTGGGGATCTGGGCTTTCCCAGAGAAGCAACATCTCATGGCGCTCGGCCGCGGCAGAGCCTCTTGCAGAAAAGGCAAATGTCCGGCTCCTTCTCCCACAGGGAAGAGCCCAGCCCTGAAAGCTCTTGCTGCTCTTCACGATGCCTTGGTGCCCTATCTACAGGCACAACAGCACTGGGGATCTGGGCTTTCCCAGAGACGCAACATCTCATGGCGCTCGGCCGCGGCAGAGCCTCTTGCTAAAAAGGCAAACGTCCGGCTCCTTCTCCCACAGGGAAGGGCCCAGCCCTGAAAGCTATTGCTGCTCTTCATGGTCCCTTAGCGCCCTTTCTACAGGCACAACACCACTGCGGATCTGTGCTTTCCCACAGACGCAACATCTCATGGCGCTCGGCCGCGGCAGAGCCTCTTGCCGAAAAGGCAAACGTCCGGCTCCTTCTCCCACAGGGAAGGGCCCAGCCCTGAAAGCTGTTGCTGCTCTTCACGGTGCCTTAGCACCCTATCTACAGGCACAACAGCACTGGGGATCTGTGTTTTCCCAGAGACGCAACATCTCATGGCGCTCGGCCGCGGCAGAGCCTCTTGCCGAAAAGGAAAACGTCCGGCTCCTTCTGCCACAGGGAAGCGCCCAGCCCTGAAAGCTGTTGCTGCTGTTCACCTAACCTTGGCGCCCTATCTACACACAGAAAAGCACTGGGGATCTGGGCTTTCCCAGAGACGCAACATCTCATGGCGCTCGGCCGCGGCAGAGCCTCTTGCAGAAAAGGCAAACGTCCGGCTCCTTCTCCCACAGGGAAGGGCCCAGCCCTGAAAGCTCTTGCTGCTCTTCACCTAACCTTGGCGCCCTATCTACAGGCACAACAGCAGTGGGGATCTGGACTTTCCTAGAGAAGCATCATCTCATGGCGCTCGGCCGCGGCAGAGCCTCTTGCCGAAAAGGGAAACGTCCGGCTCCTTCTCCCACAGGGAAGGGCCCAGCCCTGAAAGCTCTTGCTGCTCTTCACGGTGTCTTAGCGCTCTATCTACAGGCACAACAGCACTGGGGATCTGGGCTTTCCCAGAGACGCAACATCTCATGGTGCTCGGCCGCGGCAGAGCCTCTTGCGGAAAAGGCAAACGTCCGGCTCCTTCTCCCACAGGGAAGGGCCCAGCCCTGAAAGCTCTTGCTGCTCTTCACCTAACCTTGGCGCCCTATCTACAGGCACAACAGCACTGGGGATCTGGGCTTTCCCAGAGAAGCAACATCTCATGGCGCTCTGCCGCGGCAGAGCCTCTTGCCGAAAAGGCAAACGTCCGGCTCCTTCTCCCACAGGGAAGTGCCCAGCCCTGAAAGCTCTTGCTGCTCTTCACGGTGCCTTGGTGCCCTATCTACAGGCACAACAGCACTGGGGATCTGGGCTTTCCCAGAGAAGTAACATCTCATGGCGCTCGGCCGCGGCAGAGCCTCTTGCCGAAAAGGCAAACGTCCGGCTCCTTCTGCCACAGGGAAGGGCCCAGCCCTGAAAGCTCTTGCTGCTCTTCACCTAACCTTGGCGCCCTATCTACAGGCACAACAGCAGTGGGGATCTGGGCTTTCCCAGAGAAGCAACATCTCATGGCGCTCGGCCGCGGCAGAGCCTCTTGCCGAAAAGGCAAACGTCCGGCTCCTTCTCCCACAGGGAAGGGCCCAGCCCTGAAAGATGTTGCTGCTCTTCACCTAACCTTGCTGCCCTATCTACAGGCACAACAGCACTAGGGGTCTGGGCTATCCCAGAGAAGCAACATCTCATGGCGCTCGGCCGCGGCAGAGCCTCTTGCCGAAAAGGCAAACGTCCGGCTCCTTCTGCCACAGGGAAGGGCCCAGCCCTGAAAGCTGTTGCTGCTCTTCACGGTGCCTTGGCACCCTATCTACAGGCACAACAGCAGTGGGGATCTGGGCTTTCCCAGAGACGCAACATCTCATGGCGCTCGGCCGCGGCAGAGCCTCTTGCCGAAAAGGCAAACGTCCGGCTCCTTCTCCCACAGGGAAGGGCCCAGCCCTGAAAGCTGTTGCTGCTCTTCACAGTGCCTTGGTGCCCTATCTACAGGCACAACAGCAGTGGGGATCTGGGCTTTCCCAGAGACGCAACATCTCATGGCGCTCGGCCGCGGAAGAGTCTCTTGCCGAAAAGGCAAACGTCCGGCTCCTTCTCCCACTGGGAGAGGCCCAGCCCTGAAAGCTGTTGCTGCTCTTCACCTAACCTTGCTGCCCTATCTACAGGCACAACAGCACTGCGGATCTGGGCTTTCCCAGAGACGCAACATCTCATGGCGCTCGGCCGCGGCAGAGCCTCTTGCCGAAAAGGCAAACGTCCGGCTCCTTCTGCCACAGGGAAGCGCCCAGCCCTGAAAGCTGTTGCTGCTCTTCACGGTGCCTTGGCGCCCTATCTACAGGCACAACAGCACTGGGGATCTGGGCTTTCCCAGAGAAGCAACATCTCATGGCGCTCGGCCGCGGCAGAGCCTCTTGCCGAAAAGGCAAAAGTGCAGTTCCTTCTCCCACAGGGAAGGGCCCAGCCCTGAAAGCTGTTGCTGCTGTTCACCTAACCTTGGTGCCCTATCTACAGGCACAACAGCACTGGGGATCTGTGCTTTCCTAGAGACGCAACATCTCATGGCGCTCGGCCGCGGAAGAGCCTCTTGCAGAAAAGGCAAATGTCCGGCTCCTTCTGCCAGAGGGAAGGGCCCAGCCCTGAAAGCTGTTGCTGCTCTTCACGGTGCCTTGGTACCCTATCTACAGGCACAACAGCACTGGGGATCTGGGCTTTCCCAGAGACGCAGCATCTCATGGCGCTCGGCTGCGGCAGAACCTCTTGCCAAAAAGGCAAACGTCCGGCTCCTTCTCCCACAAGGAAGGGCCCAGGCCTGAAAGCTGTTGCTGCTCTTCACGGTGCCTTGGCACCCTATCTACAGGCACAACAGCACTGGGGATCTGTGCTTTCCCCAAGACACAACACCTCATGGAGCTCGGCCGCAGCAGAGCCTCTTGCAGAAAAGGCAAACGTCCAGCTCCTTCTGCCACAGGGAAGGGCCCAGCCCTGAAAGATGTTGCAGCTCTTCACAGTGCCTTGGCGCCCTATATACAGGCACAACAACACTGGGGATTTGTGTTTTCCCAGAGAAGCATCATCTCATGGCGCTCGTTCGCGGCAGAGCCTCTTGCCGAAAAGGCAAACGTCCGGCTCCTTCTGCCACAGGGAAGCGCCCAGCCCTGAAAGCTGTTGCTGCTCTTCACGGTGCCTTAGCACCCTATCTACAGGCACAACAGCACTGGGGATCTGGGCTTTCCCAGAGACGCAACATCTCATGGCGCTCGGCCGCGGAAGAGTCTCTTGCCGAAAAGGCAACGTCCGGCTCCTTCACCCACAGGGAGAGGCCCAGCCCTGAAAGCTGTTGCTGCTCTTCACCTAACCTTGCTGCCCTATCTACAGGCACAACAGCACTGCGGATCTGTGCTTTCCCACAGACGCAACATCTCATGGCGCTCGGCCGCGGCAGAGCCTCTTGCTGAAAAGGCAAAACGTCCGGACTCCTTCTCCACAGGGAAGGGCCCAGCCCTGAAAGCTGTTGCTGCTGTTCACCTAACCTTGGCGCCCTATCTACACGCAGAAAAGCACTGGGGATCTGGGCTTTCTCAGAGACGCAACATCTCATGGCGCTCGGCCGCGGCAGAGCCTCTTGCAGAAAAGTCAAACGTCGGCTCCTTCTGCCACAGGGAAGGGCCCAGCCCTGAAAGCTGTTGCTGCTCTTCACGGAGCCTTGGCACCCTATCTACAGGCACAACAGCAGTGGGGATATGGCTTTCCCAGAGAGCAACATCTCATGGCGCTCTGTCGCGGCAGAGCCTCTTGTGAAAAGGCAAACGTCCGGCTCTTTCTCCCACAGGGAAGGGCCCAGCCCTGAAAGCTGTTGCTGCTCTTCACCTAACCTTGCTGCCCTATCTACAGGCACAACAGCACTGGGAATCTGGGCTATCCCAGAGAAGCTATATCTCATGGAGCTCGGCCGCGGCAGAGCCTCTTGCCGAAAGGCAAACGTCCGGCTCCTTCTCCCACAGGGAAGGGCCCAGCCCTGAAAGCTCTTGCTGCTCTTCACGGTGCCTTGGCACCCTATCTACAGGCACAACAGCAGTGGGGATCTGGGCTTTCCCCCCCCCCCCCCCCCAGAGACGCAACATCTCATGGCGCTCGGCCGCGGCAGAGCCTCTTGCCGAAAAGCAAACGTCCGGCTCCTTCTCCCACAGGGAAGGGCCCAGCCCTGAAAGCTGTTGCTGCTCTTCACGGTGTCTTGGCGCCCTATCTACAGCACCAACAGCACTGGGGGTCTGGGCTTTCCCAGTTACGCAACATCTCATGGCGCTCTGTCCGCGGCAGAGCCTCTTGTGGAAAAGGCAAACGTCCGGCTCTTTCTCCCACAGGAAGGGCCCAGCCCTGAAAGCTCTTGCTGCTCTTCACGGGTCCCATGGCGCCCTATCTACAGGCACAACAGCACTGGGGATCTGGACTTTCCCAGAGAAGCATCATCTCATGGCGCTCGGCCGCGGCAGAGCCTCTTGCCGAAAAGGCAAACGTCCGGCTCCTTCTCCGACAAGGAAGGGCCCAGCCCTGAAAGCTGTTGCTGCTCTTCACGGTGCCTTGGCACCCTATCTACAGGCACAACAGCAGTGGGGATCTGGGCTTTCCCAGAGACGCAACATCTCATGGCGCTCGGCCGCGGCAGAGCCTCTTGCCGAAAAGGCAAACGTCCGGCTCCTTCTCCCACAGGGAAGGGCCCAGCCCTGAAAGCTGTTGCTGCTCTTCACAGTGCCTTGGCGCCCTATCTACAGGCACAACAGCACTGGGGATCTCGGCTTTCCCAGAGACGCAACATCTCATGGCGCTCGGCCGCGGCAGAGCCTCTTGCCGAAAAGGCAAACGTCCGGCTCATTCTCCCACAGGGAAGGGCCCAGCCCTGAAAGCTGTTGCTGCTGTTCACTGTCCCATGGCGCCCTATCTACAGCTACAACAGCACTGGGGATCTGGACTTTCCCAGAGAAGCAACATCTCATGGCGCTCAGCCGCGGCAGAGCCTCTTGCCGAAAAGGCAACGTCCGGCTCCTTCTCCCACAGGGAAGGGCCCAGCCCTGAAAGCTGTTGCTGCTCTTCACGGTGCCTTGGCGCCCTATCTACAGGCACAACAGCCCTGGGGGTCTGGGCTTTCCCAGTTACGCAACATCTCATGGCGCTCTGTCGCGGCAGAGCCTCTTGTGGAAAAGGCAAACGTCCGGCTCTTTCTCCCACAGGGAAGGGCCCAGCCCTGAAAGCTCTTGCTGCTCTTCACGGTCCCATGGCGCCCTATCTACAGGCACAACAGCACTGGGGATCTGGACTTTCCCAGAGAAGCATCATCTCATGGCGCTCGGCCGCGGCAGAGCCTCTTGCCGAAAAGGCAAACGTCCGGCTCCTTCTCCCACAGGGAGAGGCCCAGCCCTGAAAGCTGTTGCTGCTCTTCACCTAACCTTGCTGCCCTATCTACAGGCACAACAGCACTGGGAATCTGGGCTATCCCAGAGAAGCAACATCTCATGGCGCTCGGCCGCGGCAGAGCCTCTTGCCGAAAAGGCAAACGTCCGGCTCCTTCTCCCACAAGGAAGGGCCCAGCCCTGAAAGCTGTTGCTGCTCTTCACGGTGCCTTGGCACCCTATCTAGAGGCACAACAGCAGTGGGGATCTGGGCTTTCCCAGAGACGCAACATCTCATGGCGCTCGGCCGCGGCAGAGCCTCTTGCCGAAAAGGCAAACGTCCGGCTCCTTCTCCCACAGGGAAGGGCCCAGCCCTGAAAGCTGTTGCTGCTCTTCACAGTGCCTTGGCGCCCTATCTACAGGCACAACAGCACTGGGGATCTCGGCTTTCCCAGAGACGCAACATCTCATGGCGCTCGGCCGCGGCAGAGCCTCTTGCCGAAAAGGCAAACGTCCGGCTCATTCTCCCACAGGGAAGGGCCCAGCCCTGAAAGCTGTTGCTGCTGTTCACTGTCCCATGGTGCCCTATCTACAGGCACAACAGCACTGGGGATCTGGACTTTCCCAGAAAAGCAACATCTCATGGCGCTCGGCCGCGGCAGAGCCTCTTGCCGAAAAGGCAAACGTCCGGCTCCTTCTCCCACAGGGAAGGGCCCAGCCCTGAAAGCTGTTGCTGCTCTTCACGGTGTCTTGGCGCCCTATCTACAGGCACAACAGCACTGGGGATCTGGGATTTCCCAGAGAAGCAACATCTCATGGCGCTCGGCCGCGGCAGAGCCTCTTGCCGAAAAGGCAAACGTCCGGCTCCTTCTCCCACAGGGAGAGGCCCAGCCCTGAAAGCTGTTGCTGCTCTTCACAGTGCCTTGGCGCCCTATCTACAGGCACAACAGCACTGGGGATCTGGGCTTTCCCAGAGAAGCAACATCTCATGGCGCTCGGCCGCGGCAGAGCCTCTTTCCGAAAAGGCAAACGTCCGGCTCCTTCTCCCACAGGGAAGGGCCCAGCCCTGAAAGCTCTTGCTGCTCTTCACGGTGCCTTGGTGCCCTATCTACAGGCACAACAGCCCTGGGGGTCTGGGCTTTCCCAGTTACGCAACATCTCATGGCGCTCTGTCGCGGCAGAGCCTCTTGTCGAAAAGGCAAACGTCCGGCTCTTTCTCCCACAGGGAAGGGCCCAGCCCTGAAAGCTCTTGCTGCTCTTCACGGTCCCATGGCGCCCTATCTACAGGCACAACAGCACTGGGGATCTGGACTTTCCCAGAGAAGCATCATCTCATGGCGCTCGGCCGCGGCAGAGCCTCTTGCCGAAAAGGGAAACGTCCGGCTCCTTCTGCCACAGGGAAGCGCCCAGCCCTGAAAGCTGTTGCTGCTCTTCACGGTGCCTTGGCGCCCTATCTACAGGCACAACAGCACTGCGGATCTGGGCTTTCCCAGAGAAGCAACATCTCATGGCGCTCGGCCACGGCAGAGCCTCTTGCCGAAAAGGCAAACGTCCGGCTCCTTCACCCACAGGGAGAGGCCCAGCCCTGAAAGCTGTTGCTGCTCTTCACCTAACCTTGCTGCCCTATCTACAGGCACAACAGCACTGGGGATCTGGGCTTTCCCAGAGACGCAACATCTCATGGCGCTCGGCCGCGGCAGAGCCTCTTGCCAAAAAGGCAAACGTCCGGCTCCTTCTCCCACAGGGAAGGGCCCAGCCCTGAAAGCTGTTGCTGCTCTTCACGGTGCCTTGGCGCCCTATCTACAGGCACAACAGCACTGGGGATCTGGACTTTCCCAGAGAAGCAACATTTCATGGCGCTCGGCCGCGGCAGAGCCTCTTGCCGAAAAGGCAAACGTCCGGCTCCTTCTCCCACAGGGAAGGGCCCAGCCCTGAAAGCTCTTGCTGCTCTTCACGGTGCCTTGGCACCCTATCTACAGGCACAACAGCAGTGGGGATCTGGGCTTTCCCAGAGAAGCAACATCTCATGGCGCTCGGCCGCGGCAGAGCCTCTTGCCGAAAAGGCAAACGTCCGGCTCCTTCTCCCACAGGGAGAGGCCCAGCCCTGAAAGCTGTTGCTGCTCTTCACGGTGTCTTGGCGCCCTATCTACAGGCACAACAGCACTGCGGATCTGGGCTTTCCCAGAGAAGCAACATCTCATGGCGCTCGGCCGCGGCAGAGCCTCTTGCCGAAAAGGCAAACGTCCGGCTCCTTCTCCCACAGGGAGAGGCCCAGCCCTGAAAGCTGTTGCTGCTCTTCACCTAACCTTGCTGCCCTATCTACAGGCACAACAGCAGTGGGGATCTGGGCTTTCCCAGAGAAGCAACATCTCATGGCGCTCGGCCCGCGTCAGAGCCTCTTGCCGAAAAGGCAAACGTCCGGCTCCTTCTCCCACAGGGAAGGGCCCAGCCCTGAAAGCTCTTGCTGCTCTTCACGGTGCCTTGGTGCCCTATCTACAGGCACAACAGCCCTGGGGGTCTGGGCTTTCCCAGTTACGCAACATCTCATGGCGCTCTGTCGCGGCAGAGCCTCTTGTCGAAAAGGCAAACGTCCGGCTCTTTCTCCCACAGGGAAGGGCCCAGCCCTGAAAGCTCTTGCTGCTCTTCACGGTCCCATGGCGCCCTATCTACAGGCACAACAGCACTGGGGATCTGGACTTTCCCAGAGAAGCATCATCTCATGGCGCTCGGCCGCGGCAGAGCCTCTTGCCGAAAAGGCAAACGTCCGGCTCCTTCTCCCACAGGGAAGGGCCCAGCCCTGAAAGCTGTTGCTGCTCTTCACGGTGTCTTGGCGCCCTATCTACAGGCACAACAGCACTGGGGATTTCTTTTTTCCCAGAGACGCAACATCTCATGGCGCTCGGCCGCGGCAGAGCCTCTTGCCGAAAAGGCAAACGTCCGGCTCCTTCTCCCACAGGGAAGGGCCCAGCCCTGAAAGATGTTGCTGCTCTTCACGGTGCCTTAGCACCCTATCTACAGGCACAACAGCACTGGGGATCTGTGTTTTCCCAGAGACGCAACATCTCATGGCGCTCGGCCGCGGCAGAGCCTCTTGCCGAAAAGGCAAACGTCCGGCTCCTTCTCCCACAAGGAAGGGCCCAGCCCTTAAAGATGTTGCTGCTCTTCACGGTGCCTTGGCACCCTATCTACAGGCACAACAGCACTGGGGATCTGTGCTTTCCCAGAGACACAACATCTCATGGAGCTCGGCCGCGGAAGAGCCTCTTGCCGAAAAGGCAAACGTCCGGCTCCTTCTGCCACAGGGAAGCGCCCAGCCCTGAAAGCTGTTGCTGCTCTTCACGGTGCCTTGGCGCCCTATCTACAGGCACAACAGCACTGGGGATCTGGGCTTTCCCAGAGAAGCAACATCTCATGGCGCTCGGCCGCGGCAGAGCCTCTTGCCGAAAAGGCAAACGTCCGGCTCCTTCACCCACAGGGAGAGGCCCAGCCCTGAAAGCTGTTGCTGCTCTTCACCTAACCTTGCTGCCCTATCTACAGGCACAACAGCACTGGGGATCTGGGCTTTCCCAGAGACGCAACATCTCTTGGCGCTCGGCCCGCGGCAGAGCCTCTTGCCAAAAAGGCAAACGTCCGGCTCCTTCTCCCACAGGGAAGGGCCCAGCCCTGAAAGCTGTTGCTGCTCTTCACGGTGCCTTGGCGCCCTATCTACAGGCACAACAGCACTGGGGATCTGGACTTTCCCAGAGAAGCAACATTTCATGGCGCTCGGCCGCGGCAGAGCCTCTTGCCGAAAAGGCAAACGTCCGGCTCCTTCTCCCACAGGGAAGGGCCCAGCCCTGAAAGCTCTTGCTGCTCTTCACGGTGCCTTGGCACCCTATCTACAGGCACAACAGCACTGGGGATCTGGGCTTTCCCAGAGAAGCAACATCTCATGGCGCTCGGCCGCGGCAGAGCCTCTTGCCGAAAAGGCAAACGTCCGGCTCCTTCTCCCACAGGGAGAGGCCCAGCCCTGAAAGCTGTTGCTGCTCTTCACGGTGTCTTGGCGCCCTATCTACAGGCACAACAGCACTGCGGATCTGGGCTTTCCCAGAGAAGCAACATCTCATGGCGCTCGGCCGCGGCAGAGCCTCTTGCCGAAAAGGCAAACGTCCGGCTCCTTCTCCCACAGGGAGAGGCCCAGCCCTGAAAGCTGTTGCTGCTCTTCACCTAACCTTGCTGCCCTATCTACAGGCACAACAGCAGTGGGGATCTGGGCTTTCCCAGAGAAGCAACATCTCATGGCGCTCGGCCGCGTCAGAGCCTCTTGCCGAAAAGGCAAACGTCCGGCTCCTTCTCCCACAGGGAAGGGCCCAGCCCTGAAAGCTCTTGCTGCTCTTCAAGGTGCCTTGGCGCCCTATCTACAGGCACAACAGCAGTGGGGATCTGGGCTTTCCCAGAGAAGCTACATCTCATGGTGCTCGGCCGCGGCAGAGCTCTTGCCGAAAAGGCAAACGTCCGGCTCCTTCTCCCACAGGGAAGGGCCCAGCCCTGAAAGCTCTTGCTGCTCTTCACCTAACCTTGCTGCCCTATCTACAGGCATAACAGCACTGGGGATCTGGGCTATCCCAGAGAAGCAACATCTCATGGCGCTCGGCCGCGGCAGAGCCTCTTGCCGAAAAGGCAAACGTCCGGCTCCTTCTCCCACAAGGAAGGGCCCAGCCCTGAAAGCTGTTGCTGCTCTTCACGGTGCCTTGGCGCCCTATCTACAGGCACAACAGCATTGGGGATCTGGGCTTTCCCAGAGAAGCAACATCTCATGGCGCTCGGCCGCGGCAGAGCCTCTTTCCGAAAAGGCAAACGTCCGGCTCCTTCTCCCACAGGGAAGAGCCCAGCCCTGAAAGCTGTTGCTGCTCTTCACGGTGCCTTGGCGCCCTATCTACAGGCACAACAGCCCTGGGGGTCTGGGCTTTCCCAGAGACGCAACATCTCATGGCGCTCTGTCGCGGCAGAGCCTCTTGCCGAAAAGGCAAACGTCCGGCTCTTTCTCCCACAGGGAAGGGCCCAGCCCTGAAAGCTCTTGCTGCTCTTCACGGTCCCATGGCGCCCTATCTACAGGCACAACAGCACTGGGGATCTGGGCTTTCCCAGAGACGCAACATCTCATGGCGCTCGGCCTCGGCAGAGCCTCTTGCCGAAAAGGCAAACGTCTGGCTCCTTCTCCCACAAGGAAGGGCCCAGCCCTTAAGCTGTTGCTGCTCTTCACGGTGCCTTGGCACCCTATCTACAGGCACAACAGCACTGGGGATCTGTGCTTTCCAGAGACACAACATCTCATGGAGCTCGGCCGCGGAAGAGCCTCTTGCCGAAAAGGGAAACGTCCGGCTCCTTCTCCCACAGGGAAGCGCCCAGCCCTGAAAGCTGTTGCTGCTCTTCACGGTGCCTTGGCGCCCTATCTACAGGCACAACAGCACTGGGGATCTGGGCTTTCCCAGAGAAGCAACATCTCATGGCGCTCGGCCGCGGCAGAGCCTCTTGCCGAAAAGGCAAACGTCCGGCTCCTTCACCCACAGGGAGAGGCCCAGCCCTGAAAGCTCTTGCTGCTCTTCACCTAACCTTGCTGCCCTATCTACAGGCACAACAACACTGCGGATCTGTGCTTTCCCACAGACGCAACATCTCATGGCGCTCGGCCGCGGCAGAGCCTCTTGTTAAAAAGGCAAACGTCCGGCTCCTTCTCCCACAGGGAAGGGCCCAGCCCTGAAAGCTCTTGCTGCTGTTCACCTAACCTTGGCGCCCTATCTACAGGCACAACAGCACTGGGGATCTCGGCTTTCCCAGAGAAGCAACATCTCATGGCGCTCGCCGCGGCAGAGCCTCTTGCAGAAAAGGCAAACGTCCGGCTCCTTCTCCCACAGGGAAGGGCCCAGCCCTGAGAGCTGTTGCTGCTCTTCACGGTGCATTGGCGCCCTATCTACAGGCACAACAGCCCTGGGGGTCTGGGCTTTCCCAGAGACGCAACATCTCATGGCGCTCGGCCGCGGCAGAGCCTCTTGCCGAAAAGGCAAACGTCCGGCTCTTTCTCCCACAGGGAAGGGCCCAGCCCTGAAAGCTGTTGCTGCTGTTCACTGTCCCATGGCGCCCTATCTACAGGCACAACAGCACTGGGGATCTGGACTTTCCCAGAGAAGCAACATCTCATGGCGCTCGGCCGCGGCAGAGCCTCTTGCCGAAAAGGCAAACGTCCGGCTCCTTTTCCCACAGGGAAGGGCCCAGCCCTGAAAGCTGTTGCTGCTCTTCACGGTGTCTTGGCGCCCTATCTACAGGCACAACAGCAGTGGGGATCTGGGCTTTCCCAGAAAAGCAACATCTCATGGCGCTCGGCCGCGGCAGAGCCTCTTGCCGAAAAGGCAAACGTCCGGCTCCTTCTCCCACAGGGAAAGGCCCAGCCCTGAAAGCTGTTGCTGCTCTTCACGGTGCCTTGGCGCCCTATCTACAGGCACAACAGCAGTGGGGATCTGGGCTTTCCCAGAGAAGCAACATCTCATGGCGCTCGTTCGCGGCAGAGCCTCTTGCCGAAAAGGCAAACGTCCGGCTCATTCTCCCACAGGGAAGGGCCCAGCCCTGAAAGCTGTTGCTGCTCTTCACGGTGCCTTGGCGCCCTATCTACAGGCACAACAGCACTGGGGATCTGGTCTTTCCCAGAGAAGCAACATCTCATGGCGCTCGGCCGCGGCAGAGCCTCTTGCCGAAAAGGCAAACGTCCGGCTCCTTCTCCCACAGGGAAGGGCCCAGCCCTGAAAGCTGTTGCTGCTCTTCACGGTGCCTTGGCGCCCTATCTACAGGCACAACAGCACTGGGGATCTGGGCTTTCCCAGAGAAGCATCATCTCATGGCGCTCAGCCGCGGCAGAGCCTCTTGTCGAAAAGGCAAACGTCCGGCTCCTTCTCCCACAGGGAAGGGCCCAGCCCTGAAAGCTCTTGCTGCTCTTCACGGTGTCTTGGCGCCCTATCTACAGGCACAACAGCACTGGGGATCTGTGTTTTCCCAGAGACGCAACATCTCATGGCGCTCGGCCGCGGCAGAGCCTCTTGCCGAAAAGGCAAACGTCCGGCTCCTTCTCCCACAGGGAAGGGCCCAGCCCTGAAAGCTCTTGCTGCTCTTCACGGTGCCTTGGCGCCCTATCTACAGGCACAACAGCATTGGGGATCTGGGCTTTCCCAGAGACGCAACATCTCATGGCGCTCGGCCGCGGCAGAGCCTCTTGCCGAAAAGGCAAACGTCCGGCTCCTTCTCCCACAGGGAAGGGCCCAGCCCTGAAAGCTCTTGCTGCTCTTCATGGTCCCTTAGCGCCCTTTCTACAGGCACAACAACACTGGGGATCTGTGCTTTCCCACAGACGCAACATCTCATGGCGCTCGGCCGCGGCAGAGCCTCTTGCTAAAAAGGCAAACGTCCGGCTCCTTCTCCCACAGGGAAGGGCCCAGCCCTGAAAGCTCTTGCTGCTGTTCACCTAACCTTGGCACCCTATCTACACGCAGAAAAGCACTGGGGATCTGGGCTTTCTCAGAGACGCAACATCTCATGGCGCTCGGCCGCGGCAGAGCCTCTTTCCGAAAAGGCAAACGTCCGGCTCCTTCTCCCACAGGGAAGAGCCCAGCCCTGAAAGCTGTTGCTGCTCTTCACGGTGCCTTGGCGCCCTATCTACAGGCACAACAGCCCTGGGGGTCTGGGCTTTCCCAGAGACGCAACATCTCATGGCGCTCGGCCGCGGCAGAGCCTCTTGCCGAAAAGGCAAACGTCCGGCTCTTTCTCCCACAGGGAAGGGCCCAGCCCTGAAAGCTCTTGCTGCTCTTCACGGTCCCATGGCGCCCTATCTACAGGCACAACAGCACTGGGGATCTGGACTTTCCCAGAGAAGCATCATCTCATGGCGCTCGGCCGCGGCAGAGCCTCTTGCCGAAAAGGCAAACGTCCGGCTCCTTCTCCCACAGGGAAGGGCCCAGCCCTGAAAGCTGTTGCTGCTCTTCACGGTGTCTTGGCGCCCTATCTACAGGCACAACAGCACTGGGGATCTGTGTTTTCCCAGAGACGCAACATCTCATGGCGCTCGGCCGCGGCAGAGCCTCTTGCCGAAAAGGCAAACGTCCGGCTCCTTCTCCCACAGGGAAGGGCCCAGCCCTGAAAGCTGTTGCTGCTCTTCACGGTGCCTTAGCACCCTATCTACAGGCACAACAGCACTGGGGATCTGTGTTTTCCCAGAGACGCAACATCTCATGGCGCTCGGCCGCGGCAGAGCCTCTTGCCGAAAAGGCAAACGTCCGGCTCCTTCTCCCACAGGGAAGGGCCCAGCCCTGAAAGCTGTTGCTGCTCTTCACGGTGTCTTGGCGCCCTATCTACAGGCACAACAGCACTGGGGATCTGTGTTTTCCCAGAGACGCAACATCTCATGGCGCTCGGCCGCGGCAGAGCCTCTTGCCGAAAAGGCAAACGTCCGTCTCCTTCTCCCACAGGGAAGGGCCCAGCCCTGAAAGCTGTTGCTGCTCTTCACGGTGTCTTGGCGCCCTATCTACAGGCACAACAGCACTGGGGATCTGTGTTTTCCCAGAGACGCAACATCTCATGGCGCTCGGCCGCGGCAGAGCCTCTTGCCGAAAAGGCAAACGTCCGGCTCCTTCTCCCACAGGGAAGGGCCCAGCCCTGAAAGCTGTTGCTGCTCTTCACGGTGCCTTAGCACCCTATCTACAGGCACAACAACACTGGGGATTTGTGTTTTCCCAGAGACGCTTCATCTCATGGCGCTCGGCCGCGGCAGAGCCTCTTGCCGAAAAGGCAAACGTCCGGCTCCTTCTCCCACAGGGAAGGGCCCAGCCCTGAAAGCTCTTGCTGCTCTTCATGGTCCCTTAGCGCCCTTTCTACAGGCACAACAACACTGGGGATCTGTGCTTTCCCAGAGAAGCAACATCTCATGGCGCTCGGCCGCGGCAGAGCCTCTTGCTAAAAAGGCAAACGTCCGGCTCCTTCTCCCACAGGGAAGGGCCCAGCCCTGAAAGCTGTTGCTGCTGTTCACCTAACCTTGGCACCCTATCTACACGCAGAAAAGCACTGGGGATCTGGGCTTTCTCAGAGACGCAACATCTCATGGCGCTCGGCCGCGGCAGAGCCTCTTTCCGAAAAGGCAAACGTCCGGCTCCTTCTCCCACAGGGAAGAGCCCAGCCCTGAAAGCTGTTGCTGCTCTTCACGGTGCCTTGGCGCCCTATCTACAGGCACAACAGCCCTGGGGGTCTGGGCTTTCCCAGAGACCAGAGACGCAACATCTCATGGCGCTCGGCCGCGGCAGAGCCTCTTGCCGAAAAGGCAAACGTCCGGCTCTTTCTCCCACAGGGAAGGGCCCAGCCCTGAAAGCTCTTGCTGCTCTTCACGGTCCCATGGCGCCCTATCTACAGGCACAACAGCAGTGGGGATCTGGGCTTTCCCAGAGAAGCATCATCTCATGGCGCTCGGCCGCGGCAGAGCCTCTTGCCGAAAAGGCAAACGTCCGGCTCCTTCTCCCACAGGGAAGGGCCCAGCCCTGAAAGCTCTTGCTGCTCTTCACGGTGTCTTGGCGCCCTATCTACAGGCACAACAGCACTGGGGATCTGGGCTTTCCCAGTGACGCAACATCTCATGGCGCTCGGCCGCGGCAGAGCCTCTTGCCGAAAAGGCAAACGTCCGGCTCCTTCTCCCACAGGGAAGGGCCCAGCCCTGAAAGCTGTTGCTGCTCTTCACGGTGCCTTAGCACCCTATCTACAGGCACAACAGCACTGGGGATCTGTGTTTTCCCAGAGACGCAACATCTCATGGCGCTCGGCCGCGGCAGAGCCTCTTGCCGAAAAGGAAAACGTCCGGCTCCTTCTCCCACAAGGAAGGGCCCAGCCCTTAAAGCTGTTGCTGCTCTTCACGGTGCCTTGGCACCCTATCTACAGGCACAACAGCACTGGGGATCTGTGCTTTCCCAGAGACACAACATCTCATGGAGCTCGGCCGCGGCAGAGCCTCTTGCCGAAAAGGGAAACGTCCGGCTCCTTCTGCCACAGGGAAGCGCCCAGCCCTGAAAGCTGTTGCTGCTCTTCACGGTGCCTTGGCGCCCTATCTACAGGCACAACAGCCCTGGGGGTCTGGGCTTTCCCAGAGACGCAACATCTCATGGCGCTCTGTCGCGGCAGAGCCTCTTGCCGAAAAGGCAAACGTCCGGCTCTTTCTCCCACAGGGAAGGGCCCAGCCCTGAAAGCTCTTGCTGCTCTTCACGGTCCCATGGCGCCCTATCTACAGGCACAACAGCAGTGGGGATCTGGACTTTCCCAGAGAAGCATCATCTCATGGCGCTCGGCCGCGGCAGAGCCTCTTGCCGAAAAGGCAAACGTCCGGCTCCTTCTGCCACAGGGAAGGGCCCAGCCCTGAAAGCTGTTGCTGCTCTTCACCTTACCTTGCTGCCCTATCTACAGGCACAACAACACTGCGGATCTGTGCTTTCCCACAGACGCAACATCTCATGGCGCTCGGCCGCGGCAGAGCCTCTTGTTAAAAAGGCAAACGTCCGGCTCCTTCTCCCACAGGGAAGGGCCCAGCCCTGAAAGCTCTTGCTGCTGTTCACCTAACCTTGGCGCCCTATCTACACGCAGAAAAGCACTGGGGATCTGGGCTTTCTCAGAGACGCAACATCTCATGGCGCTCGGCCGCGGCAGAGCCTCTTGCAGAAAAGGCAAACGTCCGGCTCCTTCTCCCACAGGGAAAAGCCCAGCCCTGAAAGCTCTTGCTGCTCTTCACCTAACCTTGGCGCCCTATCTACAGGCACAACAGCAGTGTGGATCTGGACTTTCCCAGAGAAGCATCATCTCATGGCGCTCGGCCGCGGCAGAGCCTCTTGCCGAAAAGGCAAACGTTCGGCTCCTTCTCCCACAGGGAAGGGCCCAGCCCTGAAAGCTGTTGCTGCTCTTCACGGTGTCTTGGCGCTCTATCTACAGGCACAACAGCACTGGGGATCTGGGCTTTCCCAGAGACGCAACATCTCATGGCGCTCGGCCGCGGCAGAGCCTCTTGCCGAAAAGGCAAACGTCCGGCTCCTTTTCCCACAGGGAAGGGCCCAGCCCTGAAAGCTCTTGCTGCTCTTCACCTAACCTTGCTGCCCTATCTACAGGCACAACAGCCCTGGGGATCTGGGCTTTCCCAGAGAAGCAACATCTCATGGCGCTCTGCCGCGGCAGAGCCTCTTGCCGAAAAGGCAAACGTCCGGCTCCTTCTCCCACAGGGAAACACCCAGCCCTGAAAGCTGTTGCTGCTCTTCACGGTGCCTTGGTGCCCTATCTACAGGCACAACAGCCCTGGGGGTCTGGGCTTTCCCAGAGACGCAACATCTCATGGCGCTCGGCCGCGGCAGAGCCTCTTGCCGAAAAGGCAAACGTCCGGCTCTTTCTGCCACAGGGAAGGGCCCAGCCCTGAAAGCTGTTGCTGCTGTTCACTGTCCCATGGCGCCCTATCTACAGGCACAACAGCACTGGGGATCTGGACTTTCCCAGAGAAGCAACATCTCATGGCGCTCGGCCGCGGCAGAGACTCTTGCCGAAAAGGCAAACGTCCGGCTCCTTCTCCCACAGGGAAGGGCCCAGCCCTGAAAGCTGTTGCTGCTCTTCACGGTGTCTTGGCGCCCTATCTACAGGCACAACAGCAGTGGGGATCTGGGCTTTCCCAGAGAAGCAACATCTCATGGCGCTCGGCCGCGGCAGAGCCTCTTGCCGAAAAGGCAAACGTCCGGCTCCTTCTCCCACAGGGAAGGGCCCAGCCCTGAAAGCTCTTGCTGTACTTCACGGTGCCTTGGCGCCCTATCTACAGGCACAACAGCAGTGGGGATCTGGGCTTTCCCAGAGAAGCAACATCTCATGGTGCTCGGCCGCGGCAGAGCCTCTTGCCGAAAAGGCAAACGTCCGGCTCATTCTCCCACAGGGAAGGGCCCAGCCCTGAAAGCTCTTGCTGCTCTTCATGGTGTCTTGGCACCCTATCTACAGGCACAACAGCACTGGGGATCTGGGCTTTCCCAGAGAAGCAACATCTCATGGCGCTCGGCCGCGGCAGAGCCTCTTGCCTAAAAGGCAAACGTCCGGCTCCTTCTCCCACAGGGAAGGGCCCAGCCCTGAAAGCTCTTGCTGCTGTTCACCTAACCTTGGCGCCCTATCTACACGCAGAAAAGCACTGGGGATCTGGGCTTTCTCAGAGACGCAACATCTCATGGCGCTCGGCCGCGGCAGAGCCTCTTGCAGAAAAGTCAAACGTCCGGCTCCTTCTCCCACAGGGAAGGGCCCAGCCCTGAAAGCTGTTGCTGCTCTTCACGGTGCCTTGGCGCCCTATCTACAGGCACAACAGCACTGGGGATCTGGGCTTTCCCAGAGAAGCAACATCTCATGGCGCTCGGCCGCGGCAGAGCCTCTTGCCGAAAAGGCAAACGTCCGGCTCTTTCTCCCACAGGGAAGGGCCCAGCCCTGAAAGCTGTTGCTGCTCTTCACGGTCCCATGGCGCCCTATCTACAGGCACAACAGCAGTGGGGATCTGGACTTTCCCAGAGACGCAACATCTCATGGCGCTCGGCCGCGGCAGAGCCTCTTGCAGAAAAGGCAAACGTCCTGCTCCTTCTGCCACAGGGAAGGGCCCAGCCCTGAAAGCTCTTGCTGCTCCTCACAGTGCCTTGGCGCCCTATCTACAGGCACAACAGCACTGGGGATCTGTGCTTTCCCAGAGACACAACATCTCATGGCGCTTGGCCGCGGCAGAGCCTCTTGCCGAAAAGGCAAACGTCCGGCTCCTTCTCCCACAGGGAAGGGCCCAGCCCTGAAAGCTGTTGCTGCTCTTCACGGTGCCTTGGCGCCCTATCTACAGGCACAACAGCCCTGGGGGTCTGGGCTTTCCCAGAGACGCAACATCTCATGGCGCTCGGCCGCGGCAGAGCCTCTTGCCGAAAAGGCAAACGTCCGGCTCTTTCTCCCACAGGGAAGGGCCCAGCCCTGAAAGCTCTTGCTGCTCTTCACGGTCCCATGGCGCCCTATCTACAGGCACAACAGCAGTGGGGATCTGGACTTTCCCAGAGAAGCATCATCTCATGGCGCTCGGCCGCGGCAGAGCCTCTTGCCGAAAAGGCAAACGTCCCGCTCCTTCTCCCACAGGGAAGGGCCCAGCCCTGAAAGCTGTTGCTGCTCTTCACGGTGCCTTAGCACCCTATCTACAGGCACAACAACACTGGGGATTTGTGTTTTCCCAGAGACGCTTCATCTCATGGCGCTCGGCCGCGGCAGAGCCTCTTGCCGAAAAGGCAAACGTCCGGCTCCTTCTCCCACAGGGAAGGGCCCAGCCCTGAAAGCTCTTGCTGCTCTTCATGGTCCCTTAGCGCCCTTTCTACAGGCACAACAACACTGGGGATCTGTGCTTTCCCACAGACGCAACATCTCATGGCGCTCGGCCGCGGCAGAGCCTCTTGCTAAAAAGGCAAACGTCCGGCTCCTTCTCCCACAGGGAAGGGCCCAGCCCTGAAAGCTGTTGCTGCTGTTCACCTAACCTTGGCACCCTATCTACACGCAGAAAAGCACTGGGGATCTGGGCTTTCTCAGAGACGCAACATCTCATGGCGCTCGGCCGCGGCAGAGCCTCTTTCCGAAAAGGCAAATGTCCGGCTCCTTCTCCCACAGGGAAGAGCCCAGCCCTGAAAGCTCTTGCTGCTCTTCACCTAACCTTGGCGCCCTATCTACAGGCACAACAGCCCTGGGGGTCTGGGCTTTCCCAGAGAAGCAACATCTCATGGCGCTCGGCCGCGGCAGAGCCTCTTGCCGAAAAGGCAAACGTCCGGCTCTTTCTCCCACAGGGAAGGGCCCAGCCCTGAAAGCTCTTGCTGCTCTTCACGGTCCCATGGCGCCCTATCTACAGGCACAACAGCAGTGGTGATCTGGACTTTCCCAGAGAAGCATCATCTCATGGCGCTCGGCCGCGGCAGAGCCTCTTGCCGAAAAGGCAAACGTCCGGCTCCTTCTCCCACAGGGAAGGGCCCAGCCCTGAAAGCTCTTGCTGCTCTTCACGGTGTCTTGGCGCCCTATCTACAGGCACAACAGCACTGGGGATCTGGGCTTTCCCAGAGACGCAACATCTCATGGCGCTCGGCCGCGGCAGAGCCTCTTGCAGAAAAGGCAAACGTCCTGCTCCTTCTGCCACAGGGAAGGGCCCAGCCCTGAAAGCTCTTGCTGCTCCTCACAGTGCCTTGGCGCCCTATCTACAGGCACAACAGCACTGGGGATCTGTGCTTTCCCAGAGACACAACATCTCATGGCGCTTGGCCGCGGCAGAGCCTCTTGCCGAAAAGGCAAACGTCCGGCTCCTTCTCCCACAGGGAAGGGCCCAGCCCTGAAAGCTGTTGCTGCTCTTCACGGTGCCTTGGCGCCCTATCTACAGGCACAACAGCCCTGGGGGTCTGGGCTTTCCCAGAGACGCAACATCTCATGGCGCTCGGCCGCGGCAGAGCCTCTTGCCGAAAAGGCAAACGTCCGGCTCTTTCTCCCACAGGGAAGGGCCCAGCCCTGAAAGCTCTTGCTGCTCTTCACGGTCCCATGGCGCCCTATCTACAGGCACAACAGCAGTGGGGATCTGGACTTTCCCAGAGAAGCATCATCTCATGGCGCTCGGCCGCGGCAGAGCCTCTTGCCGAAAAGGCAAACGTCCCGCTCCTTCTCCCACAGGGAAGGGCCCAGCCCTGAAAGCTGTTGCTGCTCTTCACGGTGCCTTAGCACCCTATCTACAGGCACAACAACACTGGGGATTTGTGTTTTCCCAGAGACGCTTCATCTCATGGCGCTCGGCCGCGGCAGAGCCTCTTGCCGAAAAGGCAAACGTCCGGCTCCTTCTCCCACAGGGAAGGGCCCAGCCCTGAAAGCTCTTGCTGCTCTTCATGGTCCCTTAGCGCCCTTTCTACAGGCACAACAACACTGGGGATCTGTGCTTTCCCACAGACGCAACATCTCATGGCGCTCGGCCGCGGCAGAGCCTCTTGCTAAAAAGGCAAACGTCCGGCTCCTTCTCCCACAGGGAAGGGCCCAGCCCTGAAAGCTGTTGCTGCTGTTCACCTAACCTTGGCACCCTATCTACACGCAGAAAAGCACTGGGGATCTGGGCTTTCTCAGAGACGCAACATCTCATGGCGCTCGGCCGCGGCAGAGCCTCTTTCCGAAAAGGCAAATGTCCGGCTCCTTCTCCCACAGGGAAGAGCCCAGCCCTGAAAGCTGTTGCTGCTCTTCACGGTGCCTTGGCGCCCTATCTACAGGCACAACAGCCCTGGGGGTCTGGGCTTTCCCAGAGAAGCAACATCTCATGGCGCTCGGCCGCGGCAGAGCCTCTTGCCGAAAAGGCAAACGTCCGGCTCTTTCTCCCACAGGGAAGGGCCCAGCCCTGAAAGCTCTTGCTGCTCTTCACGGTCCCATGGCGCCCTATCTACAGGCACAACAGCAGTGGTGATCTGGACTTTCCCAGAGAAGCATCATCTCATGGCGCTCGGCCGCGGCAGAGCCTCTTGCCGAAAAGGCAAACGTCCGGCTCCTTCTCCCACAGGGAAGGGCCCAGCCCTGAAAGCTCTTGCTGCTCTTCACGGTGTCTTGGCGCCCTATCTACAGGCACAACAGCACTGGGGATCTGGGCTTTCCCAGAGACGCAACATCTCATGGCGCTCGGCCGCGGCAGAGCCTCTTGCCGAAAAGGCAAACGTCCGGCTCCTTCTCCCACAGGGAAGGGCCCAGCCCTGAAAGCTGTTGCTGCTCTTCACGGTGCCTTGGTACCCTATCTACAGGCACAACAGCACTGGGGATCTGTGTTTTCCCAGAGACGCAACATCTCATGGCGCTCGGCCGCGGCAGAGCCTCTTGCCGAAAAGGCAAACGTCCGGCTCCTTCTCCCACAAGGAAGGGCCCAGCCCTGAAAGCTGTTGCTGCTCTTCACGGTGCCTTAGCACCCTATCTACAGGCACAACAGCACTGGGGATCTGTGTTTTCCCACAGACGCAACATCTCATGGCGCTCGGCCGCGGCAGAGCCTCTTGCCGAAAAGGGAAACATCCGGCTCCTTCTCCCACAGGGAAGGGCCCAGCCCTGAAAGCTGTTGCTGCTCTTCACGGTGTCTTGGCGCTCTATCTACAGGCACAACAGCACTGGGGATCTGGGCTTTCCCAGAGACGCAACATCTCATGGCGCTCGGCCGCGGCAGAGCCTCTTGCCGAAAAGGCAAACGTCCGGCTCCTTTTCCCACAGGGAAGGGCCCAGCCCTGAAAGCTCTTGCTGCTCTTCACCTAACCTTGCTGCCCTATCTACAGGCACAACAGCCCTGGGGATCTGGGCTTTCCCAGAGAAGCAACATCTCATGGCGCTCTGCCGCGGCAGAGCCTCTTGCCGAAAAGGCAAACGTCCGGCTCCTTCTCCCACAGGGAAGGGCCCAGCCCTGAAAGCTCTTGCTGCTCTTCACGGTGCCTTGGCGCCCTATCTACAGGCACAACAGCCCTGGGGGTCTGGGCTTTCCCAGAGACGCAACATCTCATGGCGCTCGGCCGCGGCAGAGCCTCTTGCCGAAAAGGCAAACGTCCGGCTCTTTCTGCCACAGGGAAGGGCCCAGCCCTGAAAGCTGTTGCTGCTGTTCACTGTCCCATGGCGCCCTATCTACAGGCACAACAGCACTGGGGATCTGGACTTTCCCAGAGAAGCAACATCTCATGGCGCTCGGCCGCGGCAAAGCCTCTTGCCGAAAAGGCAAACGTCCGGCTCCTTCTCCCACAGGGAAGGGCCCAGCCCTGAAAGCTGTTGCTGCTCTTCACGGTGTCTTGGCGCCCTATCTACAGGCACAACAGCAGTGGGGATCTGGGCTTTCCCAGAGAAGCAACATCTCATGGCGCTCGGCTGCGGCAGAGCCTCTTGCCGAAAAGGCAAACGTCCGGCTCCTTCTCCCACAGGGAAGGGCCCAGCCCTGAAAGCTCTTGCTGTACTTCACGGTGCCTTGGCGCCCTATCTACAGGCACAACAGCAGTGGGGATCTGGGCTTTCCCAGAGAAGCAACATCTCATGGTGCTCGGCCGCGGCAGAGCCTCTTGCCGAAAAGGCAAACGTCCGGCTCATTCTCCCACAGGGAAGGGCCCAGCCCTGAAAGCTCTTGCTGCTCTTCACGGTGTCTTGGCGCCCTATCTACAGGCACAACAGCACTGGGGATCTGGGCTTTCCCAGAGAAGCAACATCTCATGGCGCTCGGCCGCGGCAGAGCCTCTTGCCTAAAAGGCAAACGTCCGGCTCCTTCTCCCACAGGGAAGGGCCCAGCCCTGAAAGCTCTTGCTGCTGTTCACCTAACCTTGGCGCCCTATCTACACGCAGAAAAGCACTGGGGATCTGGGCTTTCTCAGAGACGCAACATCTCATGGCGCTCGGCCGCGGCAGAGCCTCTTGCAGAAAAGTCAAACGTCCGGCTCCTTCTGCCACAGGGAAGGGCCCAGCCCTGAAAGCTGTTGCTGCTCTTCACGGTGCCTTGGCGCCCTATCTACAGGCACAACAGCACTGGGGATCTGGGCTTTCCCAGAGAAGCAACATCTCATGGCGCTCGGCCGCGGCAGAGCCTCTTGCCGAAAAGGCAAACGTCCGGCTCTTTCTCCCACAGGGAAGGGCCCAGCCCTGAAAGCTGTTGCTGCTCTTCACGGTCCCATGGCGCCCTATCTACAGGCACAACAGCAGTGGGGATCTGGACTTTCCCAGAGACGCAACATCTCATGGCGCTCGGCCGCGGCAGAGCCTCTTGCAGAAAAGGCAAACGTCCTGCTCCTTCTCCCACAGGGAAGGGCCCAGCCCTGAAAGCTCTTGCTGCTCCTCACAGTGCCTTGGCGCCCTATCTACAGGCACAACAGCACTGGGGATCTGGGCTTTCCCAGAGACACAACATCTCATGGCGCTTGGCCGCGGCAGAGCCTCTTGCCGAAAAGGCAAACGTCCGGCTCCTTCTCCCACAGGGAAGGGCCCAGCCCTGAAAGCTCTTGCTGCTCTTCACGGTGCCTTGGCGCCCTATCTACAGGCACAACAGCCCTGGGGGTCTGGGCTTTCCCAGAGACGCAACATCTCATGGCGCTCGGCCGCAGCAGAGCCTCTTGCCGAAAAGGCAAACGTCCGGCTCTTTCTCCCACAGGGAAGGGCCCAGCCCTGAAAGCTCTTGCTGCTCTTCACGGTCCCATGGCGCCCTATCTACAGGCACAACAGCAGTGGGGATCTGGACTTTCCCAGAGAAGCATCATCTCATGGCGCTCGGCCGCGGCAGAGCCTCTTGCCGAAAAGGCAAACGTCCCGCTCCTTCTCCCACAGGGAAGGGCCCAGCCCTGAAAGCTGTTGCTGCTCTTCACGGTGTCTTGGCGCCCTATCTACAGGCACAACAGCACTGGGGATCTGTGTTTTCCCAGAGACGCAACATCTCATGGCGCTCGGCCGCGGCATAGCCTCTTGCCGAAAAGGCAAACGTCCGGCTCCTTCTCCCACAGGGAAGGGCCCAGCCCTGAAAGCTGTTGCTGCTCTTCACGGTGCCTTAGCACCCTATCTACAGGCACAACAACACTGGGGATTTGTGTTTTCCCAGAGACGCTTCATCTCATGGCGCTCGGCCGCGGCAGAGCCTCTTGCCGAAAAGGCAAACGTCCGGCTCCTTCTCCCACAGGGAAGGGCCCAGCCCTGAAAGCTCTTGCTGCTCTTCATGGTCCCTTAGCGCCCTTTCTACAGGCACAACAACACTGGGGATCTGTGCTTTCCCACAGACGCAACATCTCATGGCGCTCGGCCGCGGCAGAGCCTCTTGCGGAAAAGGCAAACGTCCGGCTCCTTCTCCCACAGGGAAGGGCCCAGCCCTGAAAGCTGTTGCTGCTGTTCACCTAACCTTGGCACCCTATCTACACGCAGAAAAGCACTGGGGATCTGGGCTTTCTCAGAGACGCAACATCTCATGGCGCTCGGCCGCGGCAGAGCCTCTTTCCGAAAAGGCAAATGTCCGGCTCCTTCTCCCACAGGGAAGAGCCCAGCCCTGAAAGCTGTTGCTGCTCTTCACGGTGCCTTGGCGCCCTATCTACAGGCACAACAGCCCTGGGGGTCTGGGCTTTCCCAGAGAAGCAACATCTCATGGCGCTCGGCCGCGGCAGAGCCTCTTGCCGAAAAGGCAAACGTCCGGCTCTTTCTCCCACAGGGAAGGGCCCAGCCCTGAAAGCTCTTGCTGCTCTTCACGGTCCCATGGCGCCCTATCTACAGGCACAACAGCAGTGGGGATCTGGACTTTCCCAGAGAAGCATCATCTCATGGCGCTCGGCCGCGGCAGAGCCTCTTGCCGAAAAGGCAAACGTCCGGCTCCTTCTCCCACAGGGAAGGGCCCAGCCCTGAAAGCTCTTGCTGCTCTTCACGGTGTCTTGGAGCCCTATCTACAGGCACAACAGCACTGGGGATCTGGGCTTTCCCAGAGACGCAACATCTCATGGCGCTCGGCCGCGGCAGAGCCTCTTGCCGAAAAGGCAAACGTCCGGCTCCTTCTCCCACAGGGAAGGGCCCAGCCCTGAAAGCTGTTGCTGCTCTTCACGGTGCCTTGGTACCCTATCTACAGGCACAACAGCACTGGGGATCTGTGTTTTCCCAGAGACGCAACATCTCATGGCGCTCGGCCGCGGCAGAGCCTCTTGCCGAAAAGGCAAACGTCCGGCTCCTTCTCCCACAAGGAAGGGCCCAGCCCTGAAAGCTGTTGCTGCTCTTCACGGTGCCTTAGCACCCTATCTACAGGCACAACAGCACTGGGGATCTGTGTTTTCCCACAGACGCAACATCTCATGGCGCTCGGCCGCGGCAGAGCCTCTTGTTAAAAAGGCAAACGTCCGGCTCCTTCTCCCACAGGGAAGGGCCCAGCCCTGAAAGCTGTTGCTGCTCTTCACGGTGCCTTAGCACCCTATCTACAGGCACAACAGCACTGGGGATCTGTGTTTTCCCACAGACGCAACATCTCATGGCGCTCGGCCGCGGCAGAGCCTCTTGTTAAAAAGGCAAACGTCCGGCTCCTTCTCCCACAGGGAAGGGCCCAGCCCTGAAAGCTCTTGCTGCTGTTCACCTAACCTTGGCGCCCTATCTACACGCAGAAAAGCACTGGGGATCTGGGCTTTCTCAGAGACGCAACATCTCATGGCGCTCTGCCGCGGCAGAGCCTCTTGCAGAAAAGGCAAACGTCCGGCTCCTTCTCCCACAGGGAAAAGCCCAGCCCTGAAAGCTCTTGCTGCTCTTCACCTAACCTTGGCGCCCTATCTACAGGCACAACAGCAGTGGGGATCTGGACTTTCCCAGAGAAGCATCATCTCATGGCGCTCGGCCGCGGCAGAGCCTCTTGCCGAAAAGGCAAACGTTCGGCTCCTTCTCCCACAGGGAAGGGCCCAGCCCTGAAAGCTGTTGCTGCTCTTCACGGTGTCTTGGCGCTCTATCTACAGGCACAACAGCACTGGGGATCTGGGCTTTCCCAGAGACGCAACATCTCATGGCGCTCGGCCGCGGCAGAGCCTCTTGCCGAAAAGGCAAACGTCCGGCTCCTTTTCCCACAGGGAAGGGCCCAGCCCTGAAAGCTCTTGCTGCTCTTCACCTAACCTTGCTGCCCTATCTACAGGCACAACAGCCCTGGGGATCTGGGCTTTCCCAGAGAAGCAACATCTCATGGCGCTCTGCCGCGGCAGAGCCTCTTGCCGAAAAGGCAAACGTCCGGCTCCTTCTCCCACAGGGAAGGGCCCAGCCCTGAAAGCTCTTGCTGCTCTTCACGGTGCCTTGGCGCCCTATCTACAGGCACAACAGCCCTGGGGGTCTGGGCTTTCCCAGAGACGCAACATCTCATGGCGCTCGGCCGCGGCAGAGCCTCTTGCCGAAAAGGCAAACGTCCGGCTCTTTCTGCCACAGGGAAGGGCCCAGCCCTGAAAGCTGTTGCTGCTGTTCACTGTCCCATGGCGCCCTATCTACAGGCACAACAGCACTGGGGATCTGGACTTTCCCAGAGAAGCAACATCTCATGGCGCTCGGCCGCGGCAGAGCCTCTTGCCGAAAAGGCAAACGTCCGGCTCCTTCTCCCACAGGGAAGGGCCCAGCCCTGAAAGCTGTTGCTGCTCTTCACGGTGTCTTGGCGCCCTATCTACAGGCACAACAGCAGTGGGGATCTGGGCTTTCCCAGAGAAGCAACATCTCATGGCGCTCGGCCGCGGCAGAGCCTCTTGCCGAAAAGGCAAACGTCCGGCTCCTTCTCCCACAGGGAAGGGCCCAGCCCTGAAAGCTCTTGCTGTACTTCACGGTGCCTTGGCGCCCTATCTACAGGCACAACAGCAGTGGGGATCTGGGCTTTCCCAGAGAAGCAACATCTCATGGTGCTCGGCCGCGGCAGAGCCTCTTGCCGAAAAGGCAAACGTCCGGCTCATTCTCCCACAGGGAAGGGCCCAGCCCTGAAAGCTCTTGCTGCTCTTCACGGTGTCTTGGCGCCCTATCTACAGGCACAACAGCACTGGGGATCTGGGCTTTCCCAGAGAAGCAACATCTCATGGCGCTCGGCCGCGGCAGAGCCTCTTGCCTAAAAGGCAAACGTCCGGCTCCTTCTCCCACAGGGAAGGGCCCAGCCCTGAAAGCTCTTGCTGCTGTTCACCTAACCTTGGCGCCCTATCTACACGCAGAAAAGCACTGGGGATCTGGGCTTTCTCAGAGACGCAACATCTCATGGCGCTCGGCCGCGGCAGAGCCTCTTGCAGAAAAGTCAAACGTCCGGCTCCTTCTCCCACAGGGAAGGGCCCAGCCCTGAAAGCTGTTGCTGCTCTTCACGGTGCCTTGGCGCCCTATCTACAGGCACAACAGCACTGGGGATCTGGGCTTTCCCAGAGAAGCAACATCTCATGGCGCTCGGCCGCGGCAGAGCCTCTTGCCGAAAAGGCAAACGTCCGGCTCTTTCTCCCACAGGGAAGGGCCCAGCCCTGAAAGCTGTTGCTGCTCTTCACGGTCCCATGGCGCCCTATCTACAGGCACAACAGCAGTGGGGATCTGGACTTTCCCAGAGACGCAACATCTCATGGCGCTCGGCCGCGGCAGAGCCTCTTGCAGAAAAGGCAAACGTCCTGCTCCTTCTGCCACAGGGAAGGGCCCAGCCCTGAAAGCTCTTGCTGCTCCTCACAGTGCCTTGGCGCCCTATCTACAGGCACAACAGCACTGGGGATCTGTGCTTTCCCAGAGACACAACATCTCATGGCGCTTGGCCGCGGCAGAGCCTCTTGCCGAAAAGGCAAACGTCCGGCTCCTTCTCCCACAGGGAAGGGCCCAGCCCTGAAAGCTGTTGCTGCTCTTCACGGTGCCTTGGCGCCCTATCTACAGGCACAACAGCCCTGGGGATCTGGGCTTTCCCAGAGACGCAACATCTCATGGCGCTCGGCCGCGGCAGAGCCTCTTGCCGAAAAGGCAAACGTCCGGCTCTTTCTCCCACAGGGAAGGGCCCAGCCCTGAAAGCTCTTGCTGCTCTTCACGGTCCCATGGCGCCCTATCTACAGGCACAACAGCAGTGGGGATCTGGACTTTCCCAGAGAAGCATCATCTCATGGCGCTCGGCCGCGGCAGAGCCTCTTGCCGAAAAGGCAAACGTCCCGCTCCTTCTCCCACAGGGAAGGGCCCAGCCCTGAAAGCTCTTGCTGCTCTTCACGGTGTCTTGGCACCCTATCTACAGGCACAACAGCACTGGGGATCTGTGTTTTCCCAGAGACGCAACATCTCATGGCGCTCGGCCGCGGCATAGCCTCTTGCCGAAAAGGCAAACGTCCGGCTCCTTCTCCCACAGGGAAGGGCCCAGCCCTGAAAGCTGTTGCTGCTCTTCTCGGTGCCTTGGCACCCTATCTACAGGCACAACAACACTGGGGATTTGTGTTTTCCCAGAGACGCTTCATCTCATGGCGCTCGGCCGCGGCAGAGCCTCTTGCCGAAAAGGCAAACGTCCGGCTCCTTCTCCCACAGGGAAGGGCCCAGCCCTGAAAGCTCTTGCTGCTCTTCATGGTCCCTTAGCGCCCTTTCTACAGGCACAACAACACTGGGGATCTGTGCTTTCCCACAGACGCAACATCTCATGGCGCTCGGCCGCGGCAGAGCCTCTTGCTAAAAAGGCAAACGTCCGGCTCCTTCTCCCACAGGGAAGGGCCCAGCCCTGAAAGCTGTTGCTGCTGTTCACCTAACCTTGGCACCCTATCTACACGCAGAAAAGCACTGGGGATCTGGGCTTTCTCAGAGACGCAACATCTCATGGCGCTCGGCCGCGGCAGAGCCTCTTTCCGAAAAGGCAAATGTCCGGCTCCTTCTCCCACAGGGAAGAGCCCAGCCCTGAAAGCTGTTGCTGCTCTTCACGGTGCCTTGGCGCCCTATCTACAGGCTCAACAGCCCTGGGGGTCTGGGCTTTCCCAGAGACGCAACATCTCATGGCGCTCGGCCGCGGCAGAGCCTCTTGCCGAAAAGGCAAACGTCCGGCTCTTTCTCCCACAGGGAAGGGCCCAGCCCTGAAAGCTCTTGCTGCTCTTCACGGTCCCATGGCGCCCTATCTACAGGCACAACAGCAGTGGGGATCTGGACTTTCCCAGAGAAGCATCATCTCATGGCGCTCGGCCGCGGCAGAGCCTCTTGCCGAAAAGGCAAACGTCCGGCTCCTTCTCCCACAGGGAAGGGCCCAGCCCTGAAAGCTCTTGCTGCTCTTCACGGTGTCTTGGCGCCCTATCTACAGGCACAACAGCACTGGGGATCTGGGCTTTCCCAGAGACGCAACATCTCATGGCGCTCGGCCGCGGCAGAGCCTCTTGCCGAAAAGGCAAACGTCCGGCTCCTTCTCCCACAGGGAAGGGCCCAGCCCTGAAAGCTGTTGCTGCTCTTCACGGTGCCTTAGCACCCTATCTACAGGCACAACAGCACTGGGGATCTGTGTTTTCCCAGAGACGCAACATCTCATGGCGCTCGGCCGCGGCAGAGCCTCTTGCCGAAAAGGGAAACGTCCGGCTCTTTCTCCCACAGGGAAGGGCCCAGCCCTGAAAGCTCTTGCTGCTCTTCACGGTCCCATGGCGCCCTATCTACAGGCACAACAGCAGTGGGGATCTGGACTTTCCCAGAGAAGCATCATCTCATGGCGCTCGGCCGCGGCAGAGCCTCTTGCCGAAAAGGCAAACGTCCGGCTCCTTCTGCCACAGGGAAGGGCCCAGCCCTGAAAGCTCTTGCTGCTCTTCACCTTACCTTGCTGCCCTATCTACAGGCACAACAACACTGCGGATCTGTGCTTTCCCACAGACGCAACATCTCATGGCGCTCGGCCGCGGCAGAGCCTCTTGTTAAAAAGGCAAACGTCCGGCTCCTTCTCCCACAGGGAAGGGCCCAGCCCTGAAAACTCTTGCTGCTGTTCACCTAACCTTGGCGCCCTATCTACACGCAGAAAAGCACTGGGGATCTGGGCTTTCTCAGAGACGCAACATCTCATGGCGCTCGGCCGCGGCAGAGCCTCTTGCCGAAAAGGCAAACGTCCGGCTCCTTCTCCCACAGGGAAGGGCCCAGCCCTGAAAGCTGTTGCTGCTCTTCACGGTGCCTTGGCGCCCTAATCTACAGGCACAACAGCACTGGGGATCTGGGCTTTCCCAGAGAAGCAACATCTCATGGCGCTCGGCCGCGGCAGAGCCTCTTGCCGAAAAGGCAAACGTCCGGCTCCTTCTCCCACAGGGAAGGGCCCAGCCCTGAAAGCTGTTGCTGCTCTTCACGGTCCCATGGCGCCCTATCTACAGGCACAACAGCAGTGGGGATCTGGACTTTCCCAGAGACGCAACATCTCATGGCGCTCGGCCGCGGCAGAGCCTCTTGCAGAAAAGGCAAACGTCCTGCTCCTTCTGCCACAGGGAAGGGACCAGCCCTGAAAGATGTTGCAGCTCTTCACAGTGCCTTGGCGCCCTATCTACAGGCACAACAACACTGGGGATTTGTGTTTTCCCAGAGACGCTTCATCTCATGGCGCTTGGCCGCGGCAGAGCCTCTTGCCGAAAAGGCAAACGTCCGGCTCCTTCTCCCACAGGGAAGGGCCCAGCCCTGAAAGCTGTTGCTGCTCTTCACGGTGCCTTGGCGCCCTATCTACAGGCACAACAGCATTGGGGATCTGGGCTTTCCCAGAGAAGCAACATCTCATGGCGCTCGGCCGCGGCAGAGCCTCTTGCCGAAAAGGCAAACGTCCGGCTCCTTCTCCCACAGGGAAGGGCCCAGCCCTGAAAGCTCTTGCTTCTCTTCATGGTCCCTTAGCTCCCTTTCTACAGGCACAACAACACTGGGGATCTGTGCTTTCCCACAGACGCAACATCTCATGGCGCTCGGCCGCGGCAGAGCCTCTTGCTAAAAAGGCAAACGTCCGGCTCCTTCTCCCACAGGGAAGGGCCCAGCCCTGAAAGCTGTTGCTGCTGTTCACCTAACCTTGGTGCCCTATCTACACGCAGAAAAGCACTGGGGATCTGGGCTTTCTCAGAGACGCAACATCTCATGGCGCTCGGCCGCGGCAGAGCCTCTTTCCGAAAAGGCAAACGTCCGGCTCCTTCTCCCACAGGGAAGGGCCCAGCCCTGAAAGCTGTTGCTGCTCTTCACGGTGCCTTGGCGCCCTATCTACAGGCACAACAGCCCTGGGGGTCTGGGCTTTCCCAGAGACGCAACATCTCATGGCGCTCTGTCGCGGCAGAGCCTCTTGCGGAAAAGGCAAACGTCCGGCTCTTTCTCCCACAGGGAAGGGCCCAGCCCTGAAAGCTCTTGCTGCTCTTCACGGTGCCTTGGCGCCCTATCTACAGGCACAACAGCAGTGGGGATCTGGGCTTTCCCAGAGAAGCAACATCTCATGGCGCTCGGCCGCGGCAGAGCCTCTTGCCGAAAAGGCAAACGTCCGGCTCCTTCTCCCACAGGGAAGGGCCCAGCCCTGAAAGCTCTTGCTGCTCTTCATGGTCCCTTAGCACGCTATCTACAGGCACAACAGCACTGGGGATCTGTGTTTTCCCAGAGACGCAACATCTCATGGCGCTCGTCTGCGGCAGAGCCTCTTGCCGAAAAGGCAAACGTCCGGCTCCTTCTCCCACAAGGAAGGGCCCAGCTCTTAAAGCTGTTGCTGCTCTTCACGGTGCCTTGGCACCCTATCTACAGGCACAACAGCACTGGGGATCTCGGCTTTCCCAGAGTCACAACATCTCATGGAGCTCGGCCGCGGAAGAGCCTCTTGCCGAAAAGGGAAACGTCCGGCTCCTTCTGCCACAGGGAAGCGACCAGCCCTGAAAGCTGTTGCTGCTCTTCACGGTGCCTTGGCGCCCTATCTACAGGCACAACAGCACTGGGGATCTGGGCTTTCCCAGAGAAGCAACATCTCATGGCGCTCGGCCGCGGCAGAGCCTCTTGCCGAAAAGGCAAACGTCCGGCTGCTTCTCCCACAGGGAAGGGCCCAGCCCTGAAAGCTGTTGCTGCTCTTCACGGTGCCTTGGCGCCCTATCTACAGGCACAACAGCATTGGGGATCTGGGCTTTCCCAGAGAAGCAACATCTCATGGCGCTCGGCCGCGGCAGAGCCTCTTGCCGAAAAGGCAAACGTCCGGCTCCTTCTCCCACAGGGAAGGGCCCAGCCCTGAAAGCTCTTGCTGCTCTTCATGGTCCCTTAGCGCCCTTTCTACAGGCACAACAACACTGCGGATGTGTGCTTTCCCACAGACGCAACATCTCATGGCGCTCGGCCGCGGCAGAGCCTCTTGCTAAAAAGGCAAACGTCCGGCTCCTTCTCCCACAGGGAAGGGCCCAGCCCTGAAAGCTGTTGCTGCTGTTCACCTAACCTTGGTGCCCTATCTACACGCAGAAAAGCACTGGGGATCTGGGCTTTCTCAGAGACGCAACATCTCATGGCGCTCGGCCGCGGCAGAGCCTCTTTCCGAAAAGGCAAACGTCCGGCTCCTTCTCCCACAGGGAAGGGCCCAGCCCTGAAAGCTGTTTGCTGCTCTTCACGGTGCCTTGGCGCCCTATCTACAGGCACAACAGCCCTGGGGGTCTGGGCTTTCCCAGAGACGCAACATCTCATGGCGCTCTGTCGCGGCAGAGCCTCTTGCGGAAAAGGCAAACGTCCGGCTCTTTCTCCCACAGGGAAGGGCCCAGCCCTGAAAGCTCTTGCTGCTCTTCACGGTCCCATGGCGCCCTATCTACAGGCACAACAGCAGTGGGGATCTGGGCTTTCACAGAGAAGCATCATCTCATGGCGCTCGGCCGCGGCAGAGCCTCTTGCCGAAAAGGCAAACGTCCGGCTCCTTCTCCCACAGGGAAGGGCCCAGCCCTGAAAGCTGTTGCTGCTCTTCACGGTGTCTTGGCGCCCTATCTACAGGCACAACAGCACTGGGGATCTGTGTTTTCCCAGAGACGCAACATCTCATGGCGCTCGGCCGCGGCAGAGCCTCTTGCCGAAAAGGCAAACGTCCGGCTCCTTCTCCCACAGGGAAGGGCCCAGCCCTGAAAGCTCTTGCTGCTCTTCATGGTCCCTTAGCACGCTATCTACAGGCACAACAGCACTGGGGATCTGTGTTTTCCCAGAGACGCAACATCTCATGGCGCTCGTCTGCGGCAGAGCCTCTTGCCGAAAAGGCAAACGTCCGGCTCCTTCTCCCACAAGGAAGGGCCCAGCCCTTAAAGCTGTTGCTGCTCTTCACGGTGCCTTGGCACCCTATCTACAGGCACAACAGCACTGGGGATCTCGGCTTTCCCAGAGACACAACATCTCATGGAGCTCGGCCGCGGAAGAGCCTCTTGCCGAAAAGGGAAACGTCCGGCTCCTTCTGCCACAGGGAAGCGACCAGCCCTGAAAGCTGTTGCTGCTCTTCACGGTGCCTTGGCGCCCTATCTACAGGCACAACAGCACTGGGGATCTGGGCTTTCCCAGAGAAGCAACATCTCATGGCGCTCGGCCGCGGCAGAGCCTCTTGCCGAAAAGGCAAACGTCCGGCTCCTTCTCCCACAGGGAGAGGCCCAGCCCTGAAAGCTGTTGCTGCTCTTCACCTAACCTTGCTGCCCTATCTACAGGCACAACAGCACTGGGGATCTGGGCTTTCCCCGAGACGCAACATCTCATGGCGCTCGGCCGCGGCAGAGCCTCTTGCCAAAAAGGCAACGTCCGGCTCCTTCTCCCACAGGGAAGGGCCCAGCCCTGAAAGCTCTTGCTGCTCTTCATGGTCCCTTAGCGCCCTTTCTACAGGCCACAACAACACTGCGGATCTGTGCTTTCCCACAGACGCAACATCTCATGGCGCTCGGCCGCGGCAGAGCCTCTTGCTAAAAAGGCAAACGTCCGGCTCCTTCTCCCACAGGGAAGGGCCCAGCCCTGAAAGCTGTTGCTGCTGTTCACCTAACCTTGGCGCCCTATCTACACGCAGAAAAGCACTGGGGATCTGGGCTTTCTCAGAGACGCAACATCTCATGGCGCTCGGCCGCGGCAGAGCCTCTTGCCGAAAAGGCAAACGTCCGGCTCCTTCTCCCACAGGGAAGGGCCCAGCCCTGAAAGCTGTTGCTGCTCTTCACCTAACCTTGGCGCCCTATCTACAGGCACAACAGCACTGGGGATCTGGGCTTTCCCAGAGAAGCAACATCTCATGGCGCTCGGCCGCGGCAGAGCCTCTTGCCGAAAAGGCAAACGTCCGGCTCCTTCTCCCACAGGGAAGTGCCCAGCCCTGAAAGCTCTTGCTGCTCTTCACGGTGCCTTGGTGCCCTATCTACAGGCACAACAGCAGTGGGGATCTGGGCTTTCCCAGAGACGCAACATCTCATGGCGCTCGGCCGCGGCAGAGCCTCTTGCCGAAAAGGCAAACGTCCGGCTCCTTCTCCCACAGGGAGAGGCCCAGCCCTGAAAGCTGTTGCTGCTCTTCACCTAACCTTGCTGCCCTATCTACAGGCACAACAGCACTGGGGATCTGGGCTTTCCCAGAGAAGCAACATCTCATGGCGCTCGGCCGCGGCAGAGCCTCTTGCCGAAAAGGCAAACGTCCGGCTCCTTCTCCCACAAGGAAGGGCCCAGCCCTGAAAGCTGTTGCTGCTCTTCACGGTGCCTTGGCACCCTATCTACAGGCACAACAGCACTGGGGATCTGGGCTTTACCAGAGACGCAACATCTCATGGCGCTCGGCCGCGGCAGAGCCTCTTGCCGAAAAGGCAAACGTCCGGCTCATTCTCCCACAGGGAAGGGCCCAGCCCTGAAAGCTGTTGCTGCTTTTCACCTAACCTTGGTGCCCTATCTACAGGCACAACAGCACTGGGGATCTCGGCTTTCCCAGAGAAGCAACATCTCATGGCGCTCGGCCGCGGCAGAGCCTCTTGCAGAAAAGGCAAACGTCCGGCTGCTTCTCCCACAGGGAAGGGCCCAGCCCTGAGAGCTGTTGCTGCTCTTCACGGTGCCATGGTGCCCTATCTACAGGCACAACAGCACTGGGGATCTGGACTTTCCCAGAGAAGCAACATCTCATGGCGCTCGGCCGCGGCAGAGCCTCTTGCCGAAAAGGCAAACGTCCGGCTCCTTCTCCCACAGGGAGAGGCCCAGCCCTGAAAGCTGTTGCTGCTCTTCACCTAACCTTGCTGCCCTATCTACAGGCACAACAGCACTGGGGATCTGGGCTTTCCCAGAGACGCAACATCTCATGGCGCTCGGCCGCGGCAGAGCCTCTTGCCAAAAAGGCAAACGTCCGGCTCCTTCTCCCACAGGGAAGGGCCCAGCCCTGAAAGCTCTTGCTGCTCTTCATGGTCCCTTAGCGCCCTTTCTACAGGCACAACAACACTGCGGATCTGTGCTTTCCCACAGACGCAACATCTCATGGCGCTCGGCCGCGGCAGAGCCTCTTGCTAAAAAGGCAAACGTCTGGCTCCTTCTCCCACAGGGAAGGGCCCAGCCCTGAAAGCTGTTGCTGCTGTTCACCTAACCTTGGCGCCCTATCTACACGCAGAAAAGCACTGGGGATCTGGGCTTTCTCAGAGACGCAACATCTCATGGCGCTCGGCCGCGGCAGAGCCTCTTGCCGAAAAGGCAAACGTCCGGCTCCTTCTCCCACAGGGAAGGGCCCAGCCCTGAAAGCTCTTGCTGCTCTTCACCTAACCTTGGCGCCCTATCTACAGGCACAACAGCACTGGGGATCTGGGCTTTCCCAGAGAAGCAACATCTCATGGCGCTCTGCCGCGGCAGAGCCTCTTGCCGAAAAGGCAAATGTCCGGCTCCTTCTCCCACAGGGAAGTGCCCAGCCCTGAAAGCTCTTGCTGCTCTTCACGGTGCCTTGGTGCCCTATCTACAGGCACAACAGCACTGGGGATCTGGGCTTTCCCAGAGAAGCAACATCTCATGGCGCTCGGCCGCGGCAGAGCCTCTTGCCTAAAAGGCAAATGTCCGGCTCCTTCTGCCACAGGGAAGGGCCCAGCCCTGAAAGCTGTTGCTGCTCTTCACGGTGCCTTGGCACCCTATCTACAGGCACAACAGCACTGGGGATCTGGACTTTCCCAGAGAAGCAACATCTCATGGCGCTCGGCCACGGCAGAGCCTCTTGCAGAAAAGGCAAACGTCCGGCTCCTTCTCCCACAAGGAAGGGCCCAGCCCTGAAAGCTCTTGCTGCTCTTCACGGTGCCTTAGCACCCTATCTACAGGCACAACAGCAGTGGGGATCTGGGCTTTCCCAGAGACGCAACATCTCATGGCGCTCGGCCACGGCAGAGCCTCTTGCCGAAAAGGCAAACGTCCGGCTCCTTCTCCCACAGGGAAGGGCCCAGCCCTGAAAGCTGTTGCTGCTCTTCACAGTGCCTTGGCGCCCTATCTACAGGCACAACAGCACTGGGGATCTGGGCTTTCCCAGAGACGCAACATCTCATGGCGCTCGGCCGCGGCAGAGCCTCTTGCCGAAAAGGCAAACGTCCGGCTCATTCTCCCACAGGGAAGGGCCCAGCCCTGAAAGCTGTTGCTGCTCTTCACCTAACCTTGGTGCCCTATCTACAGGCACAACAGCACTGGGGATATCGGCTTTCCCAGAGAAGCAACATCTCATGGCGCTCGGACGCGGCAGAGCCTCTTGCAGAAAAGGCAAACGTCCGGCTCCTTCTGCCACAGGGAAGGGCCCAGCCCTGAGAGCTGTTGCTGCTCTTCACGGTGCCTTGGCGCCCTATCTACAGGCACAACAGCCCTGGGGGTCTGGGCTTTCCCAGAGACGCAACATCTCATGGCGCTCGGCCGCGGCAGAGCCTCTTGCCGAAAAGGCAAACGTCCGGCTCTTTCTCCCACAGGGAAGGGCCCAGCCCTGAAAGCTGTTGCTGCTGTTCACTGTCCCATGGCACCCTATCTACAGGCACAACAGCACTGGGGATCTGGACTTTCCCAGAGAAGCAACATCTCATGGCGCTCGGCCGCGGCAGAGCCTCTTGCCGAAAAGGCAAACGTCCGGCTCCTTCTCCCACAGGGAAGGGCCCAGCCCTGAAAGCTGTTGCTGCTCTTCACAGTGTCTTGGCGCCCTATCTACAGGCACAACAGCACTGGGGATCTGGGCTTTCCCAGAGAAGCAACATCTCATGGCGCTCGGCCGCGGCAGAGCCTCTTGCCGAAAAGGCAAACGTCCGGCTCCTTCTCCCACAGGGAAGGGCCCAGCCCTGAAAGCTCTTGCTGCTCTTCATGGTCCCTTAGCACCCTTTCTACAGGCACAACAGCACTGCGGATCTGTGCTTTCCCACAGACGCAACATCTCATGGCGCTCGGCCGCGGCAGAGCCTCTTGCTAAAAAGGCAAACGTCCGGCTCCTTCTCCCACAGGGAAGGGCCCAGCCCTGAAAGCTCTTGCTGCTGTTCACCTAACCTTGGCGCCCTATCTACACGCAGAAAAGCACTGGGGATCTGGGCTTTCTCAGAGACGCAACATCTCATGGCGCTCGGCCGCGGCAGAGCCTCTTGCCGAAAAGGCAAACGTCCGGCTCCTTCTCCCACAAGGAAGGGCCCAGCCCTGAAAGCTGTTGCTGCTCTTCACGGTGCCTTGGCACCCTATCTACAGGCACAACAGCAGTGGGGATCTGGGCTTTCCCAGAGACGCAACATCTCATGGCGCTCGGCCGCGGCAGAGCCTCTTGCCGAAAAGGCAAACGTCCGGCTCCTTCTCCCACAGGGAAGGGCCCAGCCCTGAAAGCTGTTGCTGCTCTTCACAGTGCCTTGGTGCCCTATCTACAGGCACAACAGCACTGGGGATCTGGACTTTCCCAGAGACGCAACATCTCATGGCGCTCGGCCGCGGCAGAGCCTCTTGCCGAAAAGGCAAACGTCCGGCTCATTCTCCCACAGGGAAGGGCCCAGCCCTGAAAGCTGTTGCTGCTCTTCACCTAACCTTGGTGCCCTATCTACAGGCACAACAGCACTGGGGATCTCGGCTTTCCCAGAGAAGCAACATCTCATGGCGCTCGGCCGCGGCAGAGCCTCTTGCAGAAAAGGCAAACGTCCGGCTGCTTCTCCCACAGGGAAGGGCCCAGCCCTGAGAGCTGTTGCTGCTCTTCACGGTGCCATGGCGCCCTATCTACAGGCACAACAGCCCTGGGGGTCTGGGCTTTCCCGGAGACGCAACATCTCATGGCGCTCGGCCGCGGCAGAGCCTCTTGCCAAAAAGGCAAACGTCCGGCTCCTTCTCCCACAGGGAAGGGCCCAGCCCTGAAAGCTCTTGCTGCTGTTCACCTAACCTTGGCGCCCTATCTACACGCAGAAAAGCACTGGGGATCTGGGCTTTCTCAGAGACGCAACATCTCATGGCGCTCGGCCGCGGCAGAGCCTCTTGCCGAAAAGGCAAACGTCCGGCTCCTTCTCCCACAGGGAAGGGCCCAGCCCTGAAAGCTCTTGCTGCTCTTCACCTAACCTTGGCGCCCTATCTACAGGCACAACAGCACTGGGGATCTGGGCTTTCCCAGAGAAGCAACATCTCATTGCGCTCTGCCGCGGCAGAGCCTCTTGCCGAAAAGGCAAACGTCCGGCTCCTTCTCCCACAGGGAAGTGCCCAGCCCTGAAAGCTCTTGCTGCTCTTCACGGTGCCTTGGTGCCCTATCTACAGGCACAACAGCACTGGGGATCTGGGCTTTCCCAGAGAAGCAACATCTCATGGCGCTCGGCCGCGGCAGAGCCTCTTGCCGAAAAGGCAAACGTCCGGCTCCTTCTCCCACAGGGAGAGGCCCAGCCCTGAAAGCTGTTGCTGCTCTTCACGGTGCCTTGGCACCCTATCTACAGGCACAACAGCACTGGGGATCTGGGCTTTCCCAGAGAAGCAACATCTCATGGCGCTCGGCCGCGGCAGAGCCTCTTGCAGAAAAGGCAAACGTCCGGCTCCTTCTCCCACAGGGAGAGGCCCAGCCCTGAAAGCTGTTGCTGCTCTTCACCTAACCTTGCTGCCCTATCTACAGGCACAACAGCCTGGAGATCTGGGCTTTCCCAGAGAAGCAACATCTCATGGCGCTCGGCCGCGGCAGAGCCTCTTGCCGAAAAGGCAAACGTCCGGCTCCTTCTCCCACAGGGAGAGGCCCAGCCCTGAAAGCTGTTGCTGCTCTTCACCTAACCTTGCTGCCCTATCTACAGGCACAACAGCAGTGGGGATCTGGGCTTTCCCAGAGACGCAACATCTCATGGCGCTCGGCCGCGGCAGAGCGTCTTGCCGAAAAGGCAAACGTCCGGCTCCTTCTCCCACAGGGAAGGGCCCAGCCCTGAAAGCTCTTGCTGCTCTTCACGGTGCCTTGGCGCCCTATCTACAGGCACAACAGCCCTGGGGGTCTGGGCTTTCCCAGAGACGCAACATCTCATGGCGCTCGGCCGCGGCAGAGCCTCTTGCCGAAAAGGCAAACGTCCGGCTCATTCTCCCACAGGGAAGGGCCCAGCCCTGAAAGCTGTTGCTGCTCTTCACGGTGCCTTGGCGCCCTATCTACAGGCACAACAGCACTGGGGATCTGGGCTTTCCCAGAGAAGCAACATCTCATGGCGCTCGGCCGCGGCAGAGTCTCTTGCCGAAAAGGCAAACGTCCGGCTCTTTCTCCCACAGGGAAGGGCCCAGCCCTGAAAGCTCTTGCTGCTCTTCACGGTCCCATGGCGCCCTATCTACAGGCACAACAGCACTGGGGATCTGGACTTTCCCAGAGACGCAACATCTCATGGCGCTCGGCCGCGGCAGAGCCTCTTGCCGAAAAGGCAAACGTCCGGCTCCTTCTCCCACAGGGAGAGGCCCAGCCCTGAAAGCTGTTGCTGCTCTTCACCTAACCTTGGTGCCCTATCTACAGGCACAACAGCACTGGGGATGTGGGCTATCCCAGAGAAGCAACATCTCATGGCGCTCGGCCGCGGCAGAGCCTCTTGCCGAAAAGGCAAACGTCCGGCTCCTTCTCCCACAAGGAAGGGCCCAGCCCTGAAAGCTGTTGCTGCTCTTCACGGTGCCTTGGCGCCCTATCTACAGGCACAACAGCAGTGGGGATCTGGGCTTTCCCAGAGAAGCAACATCTCATGGCGCTCGGCCGCGGCAGAGCCTCTTGCCGAAAAGGCAAACGTCCGGCTCATTCTCCCACAGGGAAGGGCCCAGCCCTGAAAGCTCTTGCTGGTCTTCACGATGCCTTGGCGCCCTATCTTCAGGCACAACAGCACTGGGGATCTGGGCTTTCCCAGAGAAGCAACATCTCATGGCGCTCGGCCGCGGCAGAGCCTCTTGCCGAAAAGGCAAACGTCCGGCTCCTTCTCCCACAGGGAAGGGCCCAGCCCTGAAAGCTCTTGCTGCTCTTCATGGTCCCTTAGCGCCCTTTCTACAGGCACAACAACACTGCGGATCTGTGCTTTCCCACAGACGCAACATCTCATGGCGCTCGGCCGCGGCAGAGCCTCTTGCTAAAAAGGCAAACGTCCGGCTCCTTCTCCCACAGGGAAGGGCCCAGCCCTGAAAGCTCTTGCTGCTGTTCACCTAACCTTGGCGCCCTATCTACACGCAGAAAAGCACTGGGGATCTGGGCTTTCTCAGAGACGCAACATCTCATGGCGCTCGGCCGCGGCAGAGCCTCTTGCCGAAAAGGCAAACGTCCGGCTCCTTCTCCCACAAGGAAGGGCCCAGCCCTGAAAGCTGTTGCTGCTCTTCACGGTGCCTTGGCACCCTATCTACAGGCACAACAGCAGTGGGGATCTGGGCTTTCCCAGAGACGCAACATCTCATGGCGCTCGGCCGCGGCAGAGCCTCTTGCCGAAAAGGCAAACGTCCGGCTCCTTCTCCCACAGGGAAGGGCCCAGCCCTGAAAGCTGTTGCTGCTCTTCACAGTGCCTTGGTGCCCTATCTACAGGCACAACAGCACTGGGGATCTGGGCTTTCCCAGAGACGCAACATCTCATGGCGCTCGGCCGCGGCAGAGCCTCTTGCCGAAAAGGCAAACGTCCGGCTCATTCTCCCACAGGGAAGGGCCCAGCCCTGAAAGCTGTTGCTGCTCTTCACCTAACCTTGGTGCCCTATCTACAGGCACAACAGCACTGGGGATCTCGGCTTTCCCAGAGAAGCAACATCTCATGGCGCTCGGCCGCGGCAGAGCCTCTTGCCGAAAAGGCAAACGTCCGGCTGCTTCTCCCACAGGGAAGGGCCCAGCCCTGAGAGCTGTTGCTGCTCTTCACGGTGCCATGGCGCCCTATCTACAGGCACAACAGCCCTGGGGGTCTGGGCTTTCCCGGAGACGCAACATCTCATGGCGCTCGGCCGCGGCAGAGCCTCTTGCCGAAAAGGCAAACGTCCGGCTCTTTCTCCCACAGGGAAGGGCCCAGCCCTGAAAGCTGTTGCTGCTGTTCGCTGTCCCATGGCGCCCTATCTACAGGCACAACAGCACTGGGGATCTGGACTTTCCCAGAGAAGCAACATCTCATGGCGCTCGGCCGCGGCAGAGCCTCTTGCCGAAAAGGCAAACGTCCGGCTCCTTCTCCCACAGGGAGAGGCCCAGCCCTGAAAGCTGTTGCTGCTCTTCACCTAACCTTGCTGCCCTATCTACAGGCACAACAGCACTGGGGATCTGGGCTTTCCCAGAGACGCAACATCTCATGGCGCTCGGCCGCGGCAGAGCCTCTTGCCAAAAAGGCAAACGTCCGGCTCCTTCTCCCACAGGGAAGGGCCCAGCCCTGAAAGCTCTTGCTGCTCTTCATGGTCCCTTAGCGCCCTTTCTACAGGCACAACAACACTGCGGATCTGTGCTTTCCCACAGACGCAACATCTCATGGCGCTTGGCCGCGGCAGAGCCTCTTGCTAAAAAGGCAAACGTCCGGCTCCTTCTCCCACAGGGAAGGGCCCAGCCCTGAAAGCTCTTGCTGCTGTTCACCTAACCTTGGCGCCCTATCTACACGCAGAAAAGCACTGGGGATCTGGGCTTTCTCAGAGACGCAACATCTCATGGCGCTCGGCCGCGGCAGAGCCTCTTGCCGAAAAGGCAAACGTCCGGCTCCTTCTCCCACAGGGAGAGGCCCAGCCCTGAAAGCTGTTGCTGCTCTTCACCTAACCTTGCTGCCCTATCTACAGGCACAACAGCACTGGGGATCTGGGCTTTCCCAGAGAAGCAACATCTCATGGCGCTCGGCCGCGGCAGAGCCTCTTGCCGAAAAGGCAAACGTCCGGCTCCTTCTCCCACAAGGAAGGGCCCAGCCCTGAAAGCTGTTGCTGCTCTTCACGGTGCCTTGGCACCCTATCTACAGGCACAACAGCAGTGGGGATCTGGGCTTTCCCAGAGACGCAACATCTCATGGCGCTCGGCCGCGGCAGAGCCTCTTGCCGAAAAGGCAAACGTCCGGCTCCTTCTCCCACAAGCAAGGGCCCAGCCCTGAAAGCTGTTGCTGCTCTTCACAGTGCCTTGGTGCCCTATCTACAGGCACAACAACACTGGGGATCTGGGCTTTCCCAGAGACGCAACATCTCATGGCGCTCGGCCGCGGCAGAGCCTCTTGCCGAAAAGGCAAACGTCCGGCTCCTTCTCCCACAGGGAAGGGCCCAGCCCTGAAAGCTGTTGCTGCTCTTCACCTAACCTTGCTGCCCTATCTACAGGCACAACAGCACTGGGGATCTCGGCTTTCCCAGAGAAGCAACATCTCATGGCGCTCGGCCGCGGCAGAGCCTCTTGCAGAAAAGGCAAACGTCCGGCTGCTTCTCCCACAGGGAAGGGCCCAGCCCTGAGAGCTGTTGCTGCTCTTCACGGTGCCATGGCGCCCTATCTACAGGCACAACAGCCCTGGGGGTCTGGGCTTTCCCAGAGACGCAACATCTCATGGCGCTCGGCCGCGGCAGAGCCTCTTGCCGAAAAGGCAAACGTCCGGCTCTTTCTCCCACAGGGAAGGGCCCAGCCCTGAAAGCTGTTGCTGCTGTTCGCTGTCCCATGGCGCCCTATCTACAGGCACAACAGCACTGGGGATCTGGACTTTCCCAGAGAAGCAACATCTCATGGCGCTCGGCCGCGGCAGAGCCTCTTGCCGAAAAGGCAAACGTCCGGCTCCTTCTCCCACAGGGAAGGGCCCAGCCCTGAAAGCTGTTGCTGCTCTTCACGGTGTCTTAGCGTGCTATCTACAGGCACAACAGCACTGGGGATCTGGGCTTTCCCAGAGAAGCAACATCTCATGGCGCTCGGCCGCGGCAGAGCCTCTTGCCGAAAAGGCAAACGTCTGGCTCCTTCTCCCACAGGGAAGGGCCCAGCCCTGAAAGCTCTTGCTGCTCTTCACGGTGCCTTGGCGCCCTATCTACAGGCACAACAGCAGTGGGGATCTGGGCTTTCACAGAGAAGCAACATCTCATGGCGCTCTGCCGCGGCAGAGCCTCTTGCCGAAAAGGCAAACGTCCGGCTCCTTCTCCCACAGGGAGAGGCCCAGCCCTGAAAGCTGTTGCTGCTCTTCACCTAACCTTGCTGTCCTATCTACAGGCACAACAGCACTGGGGATCTGGGCTTTCCCAGGGAAGCAACATCTCATGGCGCTCGGCCGCGGCAGAGCCTCTTGCCGAAAAGGCAAACGTCCGGCTCCTTCTCCCACAGGGAAGGGCCCAGCCCTGAAAGCTCTTGCTGCTCTTCACGGTGCCTTGGCGCCCTATCTACAGGCACAACAGCACTGCGGATCTGGGCTTTCCCAGAGAAGCAACATCTCATGGCGCTCGGCCGCGGCAGAGCCTCTTGCCGAAAAGGCAAACGTCCGGCTCCTTCTCCCATAGGGAGAGGCCCAGCCCTGAAAGCTGTTGCTGCTCTTCACCTAACCTTGCTGCCCTATCTACAGGCACAACAGCCTGGAGATCTGGGCTTTCCCAGAGAAGCAACATCTCATGGCGCTCGGCCGCGGCAGAGCCTCTTGCCGAAAAGGCAAACGTCCGGCTCCTTCTCCCACAGGGAGAGGCCCAGCCCTGAAAGCTGTTGCTGCTCTTCACCTAACCTTGCTGCCCTATCTACAGGCACAACAGCAGTGGGGATCTGGGCTTTCCCAGAGACGCAACATCTCATGGCGCTCGGCCGCGGCAGAGCCTCTTGCCGAAAAGGCAAACGTCCGGCTCCTTCTCCCACAGGGAAGGGCCCAGCCCTGAAAGCTCTTGCTGCTCTTCACGGTGCCTTGGCGCCCTATCTACAGGCACAACAGCAGTGGGGATCTGGGCTTTCCCAGAGAAGCAACATCTCATGGTGCTCGGCCGCGGCAGAGCCTCTTGCCGAAAAGGCAAACGTCCGCCTCATTCTCCCACAGGGAAGGGCCCAGCCCTGAAAGCTGTTGCTGCTCTTCACGGTGTCTTGGCGCCCTATCTACAGGCACAACAGCAGTGGGGATCTGGACTTTCCCAGAGACGCAACATCTCATGGCGCTCGGCCGCGGCAGAGCCTCTTGCCGAAAAGGCAAACGTCCGGCTCCTTCTCCCACAGGGAGAGGCCCAGCCCTGAAAGCTGTTGCTGCTCTTCACCTAACCTTGGTGCCCTATCTACAGGCACAACAGCACTGGGGATGTGGGCTATCCCAGAGAAGTAACATCTCATGGCGCTCGGCCGCGGCAGAGCCTCTTGCAGAAAAGGCAAACGTCCGGCTCCTTCTCCCACAAGGAAGGGCCCAGCCCTGAAAGCTCTTGCTGCTCTTCACGGTGCCTTGGCGCCCTATCTACAGGCACAACAGCAGTGGGGATCTGGGCTTTCCCAGAGAAGCAACATCTCATGGCGCTCGGCCGCGGCAGAGCCTCTTGCCGAAAAGGCAAACGTCCGGCTCCTTCTCCCACAGGGAGAGGCCCAGCCCTGAAAGCTGTTGCTGCTCTTCACCTAACCTTGCTGCCCTATCTACAGGCACAACAGCAGTGGGGATCTGGGCTTTCCCAGAGACGCAACATCTCATGGCGCTCGGCCGCGGCAGAGCCTCTTGCCGAAAAGGCAAACGTCCGGCTCCTTCTCCCACAGGGAAGGGCCCAGCCCTGAAAGCTCTTGCTGCTCTTCACGGTGCCTTGGCGCCCTATCTACAGGCACAACAGCAGTGGGGATCTGGGCTTTCCCAGAGAAGCAACATCTCATGGTGCTCGGCCGCGGCAGAGCCTCTTGCCGAAAAGGCAAACGTCCGCCTCATTCTCCCACAGGGAAGGGCCCAGCCCTGAAAGCTGTTGCTGCTCTTCACGGTGTCTTGGCGCCCTATCTACAGGCACAACAGCAGTGGGGATCTGGACTTTCCCAGAGACGCAACATCTCATGGCGCTCGGCCGCGGCAGAGCCTCTTGCCGAAAAGGCAAACGTCCGGCTCCTTCTCCCACAGGGAGAGGCCCAGCCCTGAAAGCTGTTGCTGCTCTTCACCTAACCTTGGTGCCCTATCTACAGGCACAACAGCACTGGGGATGTGGGCTATCCCAGAGAAGTAACATCTCATGGCGCTCGGCCGCGGCAGAGCCTCTTGCAGAAAAGGCAAACGTCCGGCTCCTTCTCCCACAAGGAAGGGCCCAGCCCTGAAAGCTCTTGCTGCTCTTCACGGTGCCTTGGCGCCCTATCTACAGGCACAACAGCAGTGGGGATCTGGGCTTTCCCAGAGAAGCAACATCTCATGGCGCTCGGCCGCGGCAGAGCCTCTTGCCGAAAAGGCAAACGTCCGGCTCCTTCTCCCACAGGGAAGGGCCCAGCCCTGAAAGCTCTTGCTGGTCTTCACGATGCCTTGGCGCCCTATCTTCAGGCACAACAGCACTGGGGATCTGGGCTTTCCCAGAGAAGCAACATATCATGGCGCTCGGCCGCGGAAGAGCCTCTTGCCAAAAAGGCAAACGTCCGGCTCCTTCTCCCACAGGGAAGGGCCCAGCCCTGAAAGCTCTTGCTGCTCTTCATGGTCCCTTAGCGCCCTTTCTACAGGCACAACAACACTGCGGATCTGTGCTTTCCCACAGACGCAACATCTCATGGCGCTCGGCCGCGGCAGAGCCTCTTGCTAAAAAGGCAAACGTCCGGCTCCTTCTCCCACAGGGAAGGGCCCAGCCCTGAAAGCTCTTGCTGCTGTTCACCTAACCTTGGCGCCCTATCTACACGCAGAAAAGCACTGGGGATCTGGGCTTTCCCAGAGACACAGCATCTCATGGCGCTCGGCCGCGGCAGAGCCTCTTTCCGAAAAGGCAAACGTCCGGCTGCTTCTCCCACAGGGAAGAGCCCAGCCCTGAAAGCTGTTGCTGCTCTTCACGGTGCCTTGGCACCCTATCTACAGGCACAACAGCACTGGGGGTCTGGGCTTTCCCAGAGACGCAACATCTCATGGCGCTCTGTCGCGGCAAGTCTCTTGCGGAAAAGGCAAACGTCCGGCTCTTTCTCCCACAGGGAAGGGCCCAGCCCTGAAAGCTCTTGCTGCTCTTCACGGTCCCATGGCGCCCTATCTACAGGCACAACAGCAGTGGGGATCTGGACTTTCCCAGAGAAGCATCATCTCTTGGCGCTCGGCCGCGGCAGAGCCTCTTGCCGAAAAGGCAAACGTCCGGCTCCTTCTCCCACAGGGAAGGGCCCAGCCCTGAAAGCTGTTGCTGCTCTTCACGGTGTCCTGGCGCCCTATCTACAGGCACAACAGCACTGGGGATCTGTGCTTTCCCAGAGACGCAACATCTCATGGCGCTCGGCCGCGGCAGAGCCTCTTGCCGAAAAGGCAAACGTCCGGCTCCTTCTCCCACAGGGAAGGGCCCAGCCCTGAAAGCTGTTGCTGCTCTTCACCTAACCTTGCTGCCCTATCTACAGGCACAACAACACTGCAGATCTGTGCTTTCCCACAGACGCAACATCTCATGGCGCTCAGCCGCGGCAGAGCCTCTTGTTAAAAAGGCAAACGTCCGGCTCCTTCTCCCACAGGGAAGGGCCCAGCCCTGAAAGCTCTTGCTGCTGTTCACCTAACCTTGGCGCCCTATCTACACGCAGAAAAGCACTGGGGATCTGGGCTTTCTCAGAGACGCAACATCTCATGGCGCTCGGCCGCGGCAGAGCCTCTTGCAGAAAAGTCAAACGTCCGGCTCCTTCTCCCACAGGGAAGGGCCCAGCCCTGAAAGCTGTTGCTGCTCTTCATGGTGTCTTGGCGCTCTATCTACAGGCACAACAGCACTGGGGATCTGGGCTTTCCCAGAGACGCAACATCTCATGGCGCTCGGCCGCGGCAGAGCCTCTTGCCGAAAAGGCAAACGTCCGGCTCCTTCTCCCACAGGGAAGGGCCCAGCCCTGAAAGCTCTTGCTGCTCTTCACCTAACCTTGCTGCCCTATCTACAGGCACAACAGCACTGGGTATCTGGGCTTTCCCAGAGACGCAACATCTCATGGCGCTCGGCCGCGGCAGAGCCTCTTGCAGAAAAGGCAAACGTCCGGCTCCTTCTCCCACAGGGAAGGGCCCAGCCCTGAAAGCTCTTGCTGCTCTTCACGGTGCCTTGGTGCCCTATCTACAGGCACAACAGCACTGGGGATCTGGGCTTTCCCAGAGAAGCAACATCTCATGGCGCTCGGCCGCGGCAGAGCCTCTTGCCGAAAAGGCAAACGTCCGGCTCCTTCTCCCACAGGGAAGAGCCCAGCCCTTAAAGCTGTTGCTGCTCTTCACAGTGCCTTGGCGCCCTATCTACAGGCACAACAGCCCTGGGGGTCTGGGCTTTCCCAGAGACGCAACATCTCATGGCGCTCTGTCGCGGCAGAGCCTCTTGCGGAAAAGGCAAACGTCCGGCTCTTTCTCCCACAGGGAAGGGCCCAGCCCTGAAAGCTCTTGCTGCTCTTCACGGTCCCATGGCGCCCTATCTACAGGCACAACAGCAGTGGGGATCTGGACTTTCCCAGAGAAGCATCATCTCATGGCGCTCGGCCGCGGCAGAGCCTCTCTCCGAAAAGGCAAACGTCCGGCTCCTTCTCCCACAGGGAAGGGCCCAGCCCTGAAAGCTGTTGCTGCTCTTCACGGTGTCTTGGCGCCCTATCTACAGGCACAACAGCACTGGGGATCTGGGCTTTCCCAGAGACGCAACATCTCATGGCGCTCGGCTGCGGCAGAGCCTCTTGCCAAAAAGGCAAACGTCCGGCTCCTTCTCCCACAGGGAAGCGCCCAGCCCTGAAAGCTCTTGCTGCTCTTCACGGTGTCTTGGCGCTCAATCTACAGGCACAACAGCACTGGGGATCTGGGCTTTCCCAGAGACGCAACATCTCATGGCGCTCGGCCGCGGAAGAGCCTCTTGCCGAAAAGGCAAACGTCCGGCTCCTTCTCCCACAGGGAAGGGCCCAGCCCTGAAAGCTCTTGCTGCTCTTCACCTAACCTTGGCGCCCTATCTACAGGCACAACAGCACTGGGGATCTGGGCTTTCCCAGAGAAGCAACATCTCATGGCGCTCTGCCGCGGCAGAGCCTCTTGCCGAAAAGGCAAACGTCCGGCTCCTTCTCCCACAGGGAAGTGCCCAGCCCTGAAAGCTCTTGCTGCTCTTCACGGTGTCCTGGCGCCCTATCTACAGGCACAACAGCACTGGGGATCTGGGCTTTCCCAGAGACGCAACATCTCATGGCGCTCGGCCGCGGCAGAGCCTCTTGCCGAAAAGGCAAACGTCCGGCTCCTTCTCCCACAGGGAAGGGCCCAGCCCTGAAAGCTGTTGCTGCTCTTCACCTAACCTTGCTGCCCTATCTACACGCAGAAAAGCACTGGGGATCTGTGCTTTCTCAGAGACGCAACATCTCATGGCGCTCGGCCGCGGCAGAGCCTCTTGCAGAAAAGGCAAACGTCCGGCTCCTTCTCCCACAGGGAAGGGCCCAGCCCTGAAAGCTCTTGCTGCTCTTCACCTAACCTTGGCGCCCTATCTACAGGCACAACAGCACTGGGGATCTGTGCTTTCCCAGAGAAGCATCATCTCATGGCGCTCGGCCGCGGCAGAGCCTCTTGCGGAAAAGGCAAAAGTTCGGCTCCTTCTCCCACAGGGAAGGGCCCAGCCCTGAAAGCTGTTGCTGCTCTTCATGGTGTCTTGGTGCTCTATCTACAGGCACAACAGCACTGGGCATCTGTGCTTTCCCACAGACGCAACATCTCATGGCGCTCGGCCGCGGCAGAGCCTCTTGCGGAAAAGGCAAACGTTCGGCTCCTTCTCCCACAGGGAAGGGCCCAGCCCTGAAAGCTGTTGCTGCTCTTCATGGTGTCTTGGCGCTCTATCTACAGGCACAACAGCACTGGGGATCTGGGCTTTCCCAGAGACGCAACATCTCATGGCGCTCGGCCGCGGCAGAGCCTCTTGCCGAAAAGGCAAACGTCCGGCTCCTTCTCCCACAGGGAAGGGCCCAGCCCTGAAAGCTCTTGCTGCTCTTCACCTAACCTTGCTGCCCTATCTACAGGCACAACAGCACTGGGTATCTGGGCTTTCCCAGAGACGCAACATCTCATGGCGCTCGGCCGCGGCAGAGCCTCTTGCCGAAAAGGCAAACGTCCGGCTCCTTCTCCCACAGGGAAGGGCCCAGCCCTGAAAGCTCTTGCTGCTCTTCACGGTGCCTTGGTGCCCTATCTACAGGCACAACAGCACTGGGGATCTGGGCTTTCCCAGAGAAGCAACATCTCATGGCGCTCGGCCGCGGCAGAGCCTCTTGCCGAAAAGGCAAACGTCCGGCTCCTTCTCCCACAGGGAAGAGCCCAGCCCTTAAAGCTGTTGCTGCTCTTCACAGTGCCTTGGCGCCCTATCTACAGGCACAACAGCCCTGGGGGTCTGGGCTTTCCCAGAGACGCAACATCTCATGGCGCTCTGTCGCGGCAGAGCCTCTTGCGGAAAAGGCAAACGTCCGGCTCTTTCTCCCACAGGGAAGGGCCCAGCCCTGAAAGCTCTTGCTGCTCTTCACGGTCCCATGGCGCCCTATCTACAGGCACAACAGCAGTGGGGATCTGGACTTTCCCAGAGAAGCATCATCTCATGGCGCTCGGCCGCGGCAGAGCCTCTCTCCGAAAAGGCAAACGTCCGGCTCCTTCTCCCACAGGGAAGGGCCCAGCCCTGAAAGCTGTTGCTGCTCTTCACGGTGTCTTGGCGCCCTATCTACAGGCACAACAGCACTGGGGATCTGGGCTTTCCCAGAGACGCAACATCTCATGGCGCTCGGCCGCGGCAGAGCCTCTTGCCGAAAAGGCAAACGTCCGGCTCCTTCTCCCACAGGGAAGGGCCCAGCCCTGAAAGCTGTTGCTGCTCTTCACCTAACCTTGCTGCCCTATCTACAGGCACAACAACACTGCAGATCTGTGCTTTCCCACAGACGCAACATCTCATGGCGCTCAGCCGCGGCAGAGCCTCTTGTTAAAAAGGCAAACGTCCGGCTCCTTCTCCCACAGGGAAGGGCCCAGCCCTGAAAGCTCTTGCTGCTGTTCACCTAACCTTGGCGCCCTATCTACACGCAGAAAAGCACTGGGGATCTGTGCTTTCTCAGAGACGCAACATCTCATGGCGCTCGGCCGCGGCAGAGCCTCTTGCAGAAAAGGCAAACGTCCGGCTCCTTCTCCCACAGGGAAGGGCCCAGCCCTGAAAGCTCTTGCTGCTCTTCACCTAACCTTGGCGCCCTATCTACAGGCACAACAGCACTGGGGATCTGTGCTTTCCCAGAGAAGCATCATCTCATGGCGCTCGGCCGCGGCAGAGCCTCTTGCGGAAAAGGCAAAAGTTCGGCTCCTTCTCCCACAGGGAAGGGCCCAGCCCTGAAAGCTGTTGCTGCTCTTCATGGTGTCTTGGTGCTCTATCTACAGGCACAACAGCACTGGGGATCTGGGCTTTCCCAGAGACGCAACATCTCATGGCGCTCGGCCGCGGCAGAGCCTCTTGCCGAAAAGGCAAACGTCCGGCTCCTTCTCCCACAGGGAAGGGCCCAGCCCTGAAAGCTCTTGCTGCTCTTCACCTAACCTTGCTGCCCTATCTACAGGCACAACAGCACTGGGTATCTGGGCTTTCCCAGAGAAGTAACATCTCATGGCGCTCGGCCGCGGCAGAGCCTCTTGCCGAAAAGGCAAACGTCCGGCTCCTTCTCCCACAGGGAAGGGCCCAGCCCTGAAAGCTCTTGCTGCTCTTCACGGTGCCTTGGTGCCCTATCTACAGGCACAACAGCACTGGGGATCTGGGCTTTCCCAGAGAAGCAACATCTCATGGCGCTCGGCCGCGGCAGAGCCTCTTGCCGAAAAGGCAAACGTCCGGCTCCTTCTCCCACAGGGAAGAGCCCAGCCCTTAAAGCTGTTGCTGCTCTTCACAGTGCCTTGGCGCCCTATCTACAGGCACAACAGCCCTGGGGGTCTGGGCTTTCCCAGAGACGCAACATCTCATGGCGCTCTGTCGCGGCAGAGCCTCTTGCGGAAAAGGCAAACGTCCGGCTCTTTCTCCCACAGGGAAGGGCCCAGCCCTGAAAGCTCTTGCTGCTCTTCACGGTCCCATGGCGCCCTATCTACAGGCACAACAGCAGTGGGGATCTGGACTTTCCCAGAGAAGCATCATCTCATGGCGCTCGGCCGCGGCAGAGCCTCTCTCCGAAAAGGCAAACGTCCGGCTCCTTCTCCCACAGGGAAGGGCCCAGCCCTGAAAGCTGTTGCTGCTCTTCACGGTGTCTTGGCGCCCTATCTACAGGCACAACAGCACTGGGGATCTGGGCTTTCCCAGAGACGCAACATCTCATGGCGCTCGGCTGCGGCAGAGCCTCTTGCCAAAAAGGCAAACGTCCGGCTCCTTCTCCCACAGGGAAGGGCCCAGCCCTGAAAGCTCTTGCTGCTCTTCACGGTGTCTTGGCGCCCTATCTACAGGCACAACAGCACTGGGGATCTGGGCTTTCCCAGAGACGCAACATCTCATGGCGCTCGGCCGCGGAAGAGCCTCTTGCCGAAAAGGCAAACGTCCGGCTCCTTCTCCCACAGGGAAGGGCCCAGCCCTGAAAGCTCTTGCTGCTCTTCACCTAACCTTGGCGCCCTATCTACAGGCACAACAGCACTGGGGATCTGGGCTTTCCCAGAGAAGCAACATCTCATGGCGCTCTGCCGCGGCAGAGCCTCTTGCCGAAAAGGCAAACGTCCGGCTCCTTCTCCCACAGGGAAGTGCCCAGCCCTGAAAGCTCTTGCTGCTCTTCACCTAACCTTGCTGTCCTATCTACAGGCACAACAGCACTGGGGATCTGGGCTTTCCCAGAGAAGCAACATCTCATGGCGCTCCGGCCGCGGCAGAGCCTCTTGCCGAAAAGGCAAACGTCCGGCTCCTTCTGCCACAGGGAAGGGCCCAGCCCTGAAAGCTCTTGCTGCTCTTCACGGTGCCTTGGCACCCTATCTACAGGCACAACAGCAGTGGGGATCTGGGCTTTCCCAGAGACGCAACATCTCATGGCGCTCGGCCGCGGCAGAGCCTCTTGCCAAAAAGGCAAACGTCCGGCTCCTTCTCCCACAGGGAGAGGCCCAGCCCTGAAAGCTGTTGCTGCTCTTCACCTAACCTTGCTGCCCTATCTACAGGCACAACAGCACTGGGGATCTGGGCTATCCCAGAGAAGCAACATCTCATGGCGCTCGGCCGCGGCAGAGCCTCTTGCCGAAAAGGCAAACGTCCGGCTCCTTCTCCCACAAGGAAGGGCCCAGCCCTGAAAGCTGTTGCTGCTCTTCACGGTGCCTTGGCACCCTATCTACAGGCACAACAGCAGTGGGGATCTGGGCTTTCCCAGAGACGCAACATCTCATGGCGCTCGGCCGCGGCAGAGCCTCTTGCCGAAAAGGCAAACGTCCGGCTCCTTCTCCCACAGGGAAGGGCCCAGCCCTGAAAGCTGTTGCTGCTCTTCACAGTGCCTTGGCGCCCTATCTACAGGCACAACAGCACTGGGGATCTCGGCTTTCCCAGAGACGCAACATCTCATGGCGCTCGGGCCGCGGCAGAGCCTCTTGCAGAAAAGGCAAACGTCCGGCTCATTCTCCCACAGGGAAGGGCCCAGCCCTGAAAGCTGTTGCTGCTTTTCACCTAACCTTGGTGCCCTATCTACAGGCACAACAGCACTGGGGATCTCGGCTTTCCCAGAGAAGCAACATCTCATGGCGCTCGGCCGCGGCAGAGCCTCTTGCAGAAAAGGCAAACGTCCGGCTCCTTCTCCCACAGGGAAGGGCCCAGCCCTGAGAGCTGTTGCTGCTCTTCACGGTGCCTTGGCGCCCTATCTACAGGCACAACAGCCCTGGGGGTCTGGGCTTTCCCAGAGACGCAACATCTCATGGCGCTCGGCCGCGGCAGAGCCTCTTGCCGAAAAGGCAAACGTCCGGCTCTTTCTCCCACAGGGAAGGGCCCAGCCCTGAAAGCTGTTGCTGCTGTTCACTGTCCCATGGCACCCTATCTACAGGCACAACAGCACTGGGGATCTGGACTTTCCCAGAGAAGCGACATCTCATGGCGCTCTGTCGCGGCAGAGCCTATTGCCGAAAAGGCAAACGTCCGGCTCCTTCTCCCACAGGGAAGGGCCCAGCCCTGAAAGCTGTTGCTGCTCTTCACGGTGTCTTGGCGCCCTATCTACAGGCACAACAGCACTGGGGATCTGGGCTTTCCCAGAGAAGCAACATCTCATGGCGCTCGGCCGCGGCAGAGCCTCTTGCCGAAAAGGCAAACGTCCGGCTCTTTCTCCCACAGGGAAGGGCCCAGCCCTGAAAGCTGTTGCTGCTGTTCACTGTCCCATGGCGCCCTATCTACAGGCACAACAGCACTGGGGATCTGTGCTTTCCCAGAGACGCAACATCTCATGGCGCTCGCCGCGGAAGAGCCTCTTGCAGAAAAGGCAAATGTCCGGCTCCTTCTGCCAGAGGGAAGGGCCCAGCCCTGAAAGCTGTTGCTGCTCTTCACGGTGCCTTGGCACCCTATCTACAGGCACAACAGCACTGGGGATCTGGGCTTTCCCAGAGACGCAGCATCTCATGGCGCTCGGCTGCGGCAGAACCTCTTGCCAAAAAGGCAAACGTCCGGCTCCTTCTCCCACAAGGAAGGGCCCAGCCCTGAAAGCTGTTGCTGCTCTTCACGGTGCCTTGGCACCCTATCTGCAGGCACAACAGCACTGGGGATCTGTGCTTTCCCCAAGACACAACATCTCATGGCGCTCGGCCGCGGCAGAGCCTCTTGCAGAAAAGGCAAACGTCCGGCTCCTTCTGCCACAGGGAAGGGCCCAGCCCTGAAAGATGTTGCAGCTCTTCACAGTGCCTTGGCGCCCTATCTACAGGCACAACAGCACTGGGGATCTGTGCTTTCCCAGAGACGCAACATCTCATGGCGCTCGGCCGCGGCAGAGCCTCTTGCCAAAAAGGCAAACGTCCGGCTCCTTCTCCCACAGGGAAGGGCCCAGCCCTGAAAGCTGTTGCTGCTTTTCACCTAACCTTGGTGCCCTATCTACAGGCACAACAGCACTGGGGATCTCGGCTTTCCCAGAGAAGCAACATCTCATGGCGCTCGGCCGCGGCAGAGCCTCTTGCAGAAAAGGCAAACGTCCGGCTCCTTCTCCCACAGGGAAGGGCCCAGCCCTGAGAGCTGTTGCTGCTCTTCACGGTGCCTTGGCGCCCTATCTACAGGCACAACAGCCCTGGGGGTCTGGGCTTTCCCAGAGACGCAACATCTCATGGCGCTCGGCCGCGGCAGAGCCTCTTGCCGAAAAGGCAAACGTCCGGCTCTTTCTCCCACAGGGAAGGGCCCAGCCCTGAAAGCTGTTGCTGCTGTTCACTGTCCCATGGCACCCTATCTACAGGCACAACAGCACTGGGGATCTGGACTTTCCCAGAGAAGCGACATCTCATGGCGCTCTGTCGCGGCAGAGCCTATTGCCGAAAAGGCAAACGTCCGGCTCCTTCTCCCACAGGGAAGGGCCCAGCCCTGAAAGCTGTTGCTGCTCTTCACGGTGTCTTGGTGCCCTATCTACAGGCACAACAGCACTGGGGATCTGGGCTTTCCCAGAGAAGCAACATCTCATGGCGCTCGGCCGCGGCAGAGCCTCTTGCCGAAAAGGCAAACGTCCGGCTCTTTCTCCCACAGGGAAGGGCCCAGCCCTGAAAGCTGTTGCTGCTGTTCACTGTCCCATGGCGCCCTATCTACAGGCACAACAGCACTGGGGATCTGTGCTTTCCCAGAGACGCAACATCTCATGGCGCTCGCCGCGGAAGAGCCTCTTGCAGAAAAGGCAAATGTCCGGCTCCTTCTGCCAGAGGGAAGGGCCCAGCCCTGAAAGCTGTTGCTGCTCTTCACGGTGCCTTGGTACCCTATCTACAGGCACAACAGCACTGGGGATCTGGGCTTTCCCAGAGACGCAGCATCTCATGGCGCTCGGCTGCGGCAGAACCTCTTGCCAAAAAGGCAAACGTCCGGCTCCTTCTCCCACAAGGAAGGGCCCAGCCCTGAAAGCTGTTGCTGCTCTTCACGGTGCCTTGGCACCCTATCTGCAGGCACAACAGCACTGGGGATCTGTGCTTTCCCCAAGACACAACATCTCATGGCGCTCGGCCGCGGCAGAGCCTCTTGCAGAAAAGGCAAACGTCCGGCTCCTTCTGCCACAGGGAAGGGCCCAGCCCTGAAAGATGTTGCAGCTCTTCACAGTGCCTTGGCGCCCTATCTACAGGCACAACAGCACTGGGGATCTGGGCTTTCCCAGAGACGCAACATCTCATGGCGCTCGGCCGCGGCAGAGCCTCTTGCCAAAAAGGCAAACGTCCGGCTCCTTCTCCCACAGGGAAGGGCCCAGCCCTGAAAGCTCTTGCTGCTCTTCATGGTCCCTTAGCGCCCTTTCTACAGGCACAACAACACTGCGGATCTGTGCTTTCCCACAGACGCAACATCTCATGGCGCTCGGCCGCGGCAGAGCCTCTTGCTAAAAAGGCAAACGTCCGGCTCCTTCTCCCACAGGGAAGGGCCCAGCCCTGAAAGCTGTTGCTGCTGTTCACCTAACCTTGGCACCCTATCTACACGCAGAAAAGCACTGGGGATCTGGGCTTTCTCAGAGACGCAACATCTCATGGCGCTCGGCCGCGGCAGAGCCTCTTGCAGAAAAGGCAAATGTCCGGCTCCTTCTCCCACAGGGAAGGGCCCAGACCTGAAAGCTCTTGCTGCTCTTCACGGTGCCTTGGCGCCCTATCTACAGGCACAACAGCCCTGGGTGTTTGGGCTTTCCCAGAGACGCAACATCTCATGGCGCTCTGTCGCGGCAGAGCCTCTTGCGGAAAAGGCAAACGTCCGGCTCTTTCTCCCACAGGGAAGGGCCCAGCCCTGAAAGCTCTTGCTGCTCTTCACGGTCCCATGGCGCCCTATCTACAGGCACAACAGCAGTGGGGATCTGGACTTTCCCAGAGAAGCATCATCTCATGGCGCTCGGCCGCGTCAGAGCCTCTTGCCGAAAAGGCAAACGTCCGGCTCCTTCTCCCACAGGGAAGGGCCCAGCCCTGAAAGCTGTTGCTGCTCTTCACGGTGTCTTGGCGCCCTATCTACAGGCACAACAGCACTGGGGATCTGTGCTTTCCCAGAGACGCAACATCTCATGGCGCTCGCCGCGGAAGAGCCTCTTGCAGAAAAGGCAAATGTCCGGCTCCTTCTGCCAGAGGGAAGGGCCCAGCCCTGAAAGCTGTTGCTGCTCTTCACGGTGCCTTGGCACCCTATCTACAGGCACAACAGCACTGGGGATCTGTGCTTTCCCAGAGACACAACATCTCATGGAGCTCGGCCGCGGAAGAGCCTCTTGCCGAAAAGGCAAACGTCCGGCTCCTTCTGCCACAGGGAAGCGCCCAGCCCTGAAAGCTGTTGCTGCTATTCACGGTGCCTTGGCGCCCTATCTACAGGCACAACAGCACTGGGGATCTGTGCTTTCCCAGAGACGCAACATCTCATGGCGCTCGCCGCGGAAGAGCCTCTTGCAGAAAAGGCAAATGTCCGGCTCCTTCTGCCAGAGGGAAGGGCCCAGCCCTGAAAGCTGTTGCTGCTCTTCACGGTGCCTTGGTACCCTATCTACAGGCACAACAGCACTGGGGATCTGGGCTTTCCCAGAGACGCAGCATCTCATGGCGCTCGGCTGCGGCAGAACCTCTTGCCAAAAAGGCAAACGTCCGGCTCCTTCTCCCACAAGGAAGGGCCCAGGCCTGAAAGCTGTTGCTGCTCTTCACGGTGCCTTGGCACCCTATCTGCAGGCACAACAGCACTGGGGATCTGTGCTTTCCCCAAGACACAACATCTCATGGCGCTCGGCCGCGGCAGAGCCTCTTGCAGAAAAGGCAAACGTCCGGCTCCTTCTGCCACAGGGAAGGGCCCAGCCCTGAAAGATGTTGCAGCTCTTCACAGTGCCTTGGCGCCCTATCTACAGGCACAACAGCACTGGGGATCTGGGCTTTCCCAGAGACGCAACATCTCATGGCGCTTGGCCGCGGCAGAGCCTCTTGCCAAAAAGGCAAACGTCCGGCTCCTTCTCCCACAGGGAGAGGCCCAGCCCTGAAAGCTGTTGCTGCTCTTCATGGTCCCTTAGCGCCCTTTCTACAGGCACAACAACACTGCGGATCTGTGCTTTCCCACAGACGCAACATCTCATGGCGCTCGGCCGCGGCAGAGCCTCTTGCTAAAAAGGCAAACGTCCGGTTCCTTCTCCCACAGGGAAGGGCCCAGCCCTGAAAGCTGTTGCTGCTGTTCACCTAACCTTGGCGCCCTATCTACACGCAGAAAAGCACTGGGGATCTGGGCTTTCTCAGAGACGCAACATCTCATGGCGCTCGGCCGCGGCAGAGCCTCTTTCCGAAAAGGCAAACGTCCGGCTCCTTCTCCCACAGGGAAGAGCCCAGCCCTGAAAGCTGTTGCTGCTCTTCACGGTGCCTTGGCGCCCTATCTACAGGCACAACAGCCCTGGGGGTCTGGGCTTTCCCAGAGACGCAACATCTCATGGCGCTCTGTCGCGGCAGAGCCTCTTGCGGAAAAGGCAAACGTCCGGCTCTTTCTCCCACAGGGAAGGGCCCAGCCCTGAAAGCTCTTGCTGCTCTTCACGGTCCCATGGCGCCCTATCTACAGGCACAACAGCAGTGGGGATCTGGACTTTCCCAGAGAAGCATCATCTCATGGCGCTCGGCCGCGGCAGAACCTCTTGCCGAAAAGGCAAACGTCCGGCTCCTTCTCCCACAGGGAAGGGCCCAGCCCTGAAAGCTCTTGCTGCTCTTCACGGTGTCTTGGCGCCCTATCTACAGGCACAACAGCACTGGGGATCTGTGTTTTCCCAGAGAAGCAACATCTCATGGCGCTCGGCCGCGGCAGAGCCTCTTTCCGATAAGGCAAACGTCCGGCTCCTTCTCCCACAGGGAAGGGCCCAGCCCTTAAAGCTGTTGCTGCTCTTCACGGTGCCTTGGCACCCTATCTACAGGCACAACAGCACTGGGGATCTGTGCTTTCCCAGAGACACAACATCTCATGGAGCTCGGCCGCGGAAGAGCCTCTTGCAGAAAAGGCAAACGTCCGGCTCCTTCTGCCACAGGGAAGCGCCCAGCCCTGAAAGCTGTTGCTGCTCTTCACGGTGCCTTGGCGCCCTATCTACAGGCACAACAGCACTGGGGATCTGGGCTTTCCCAGAGAAGCAACATCTCATGGCGCTCGGCCGCGGCAGAGCCTCTTGCCGAAAAGGCAAACGTCCGGCTCCTTCTCCCACAGGGAGAGGCCCAGCCCTGAAAGCTGTTGCTGCTCTTCACCTAACCTTGCTGCCCTATCTACAGGCACAACAGCACTGGGGATCTGTGCTTTCCCAGAGAAGCAACATCTCATGGCGCTCGGCCGCGGCAGAGCCTCTTGCCGAAAAGGCAAACGTCCGGCTCCTTCTCCCACAGGGAAGGGCCCAGCCCTGAAAGCTGTTGCTGCTCTTCACGGTGCCTTGGCACCCTATCTACAGGCACAACAGCACTGGGGATCTGGGCTTTCCCAGAGAAGCAACATCTCATGGCGCTCGGCCGCGGCAGAGCCTCTTGCCGAAAAGGCAAACGTCCGGCTCCTTCTCCCACAGGGAAGGGCCCAGCCCTGAAAGCTGTTGCTGCTCTTCACGGTGCCTTAGCACCCTATCTACAGGCACAACAGCACTGGGGATCTGTGCTTTCCCAGAGACACAACATCTCATGGTGCTCGGCCGCGGAAGAGCCTCTTGCCGAAAAGGGAAACGTCCGGCTCCTTCTCCCACAGGGAAGCGCCCAGCCCTGAAAGCTGTTGCTGCTCTTCACGGTGCCTTGGCACCCTATCTACAGGCACAACAGCACTGGGGATCTGGGCTTTCCCAGAGAAGCAACATCTCATGGCGCTCAGCCGCGGCAGAGCCTCTTGCCGAAAAGGCAAACGTCCGGCTCATTCTCCCACAGGGAAGGGCCCAGCCCTGAAAGCTGTTGCTGCTCTTCACGGTGCCTTGGCGCCCTATCTACAGGCACAACAGCACTGGGGATCTGGGCTTTCCCAGAGAAGCAACATCTCATGGCGCTCGGCCGCGGCAGAGCCTCTTGCCGAAAAGGCAAACGTCCGGCTCCTTCTCCAACAGGGAAGGGCCCAGCCCTGAAAGCTCTTGCTGCTCTTCACGGTGCCTTGGCGCCCTATCTACAGGCACAACAGCTTTGGGGACCTGTGCTTTCCCAGAAACGCAACATCTCATGGCGCTCGGCCGCGGCAGAGCCTCTTGCCGAAAAGGCAAACGTCTGGCTCCTTCTCCCACAGGGAAGGGCCCAGCCCTGAAAGCTGTTGCTGCTCTTCACGGTGTCTTGGCGCCCTATCTACAGGCACAACAGCACTGGGGATCTGGACTTTCCCAGAGACTCAACATCTCATGGCGCTTGGCCGCGGCAGAGCCTCTTGCCGAAAAGGCAAACGTCCGGCTCTTTCTCCCACAGGGAAGGGCCCAGCCCTGAAAGCTCTTGCTGCTCTTCACCGTGCCTTGGCGCCCTATCTACAGGCACAACAGCACTGGGGATCTGGGCTTTCCCAGAGACGCAACATCTCATGGCGCTCGGCCGTGGCAGAGCCTCTTGCCGAAAAGGCAAACGTCCGGCTCCTTCTCCCACAGGGAGAGGCCCAGCCCTGAAAGCTGTTGCTGCTCTTCACGGTGCCTTGGCACCCTATCTACAGGCACAACAGCAGTGGGGATCTGGGCTTTCCCAGAGACGCAACATCTCATGGCGCTCGGCCGCGGCAGAGCCTCTTGCCGAAAAGGCAAACGTCCGGCTCCTTCTCCCACAGGGAAGGGCCCAGCCCTGAAAGCGGTTGCTGCTCTTCACGGTGCCTTGGCGCCCTATCTACAGGCACAACAGCACTGGGGATCTGTGTTTTCCCAGAGACGCAACATCTCATGGCGCTCGGCCGCGGCAGAGCCTCTTGCCGAAAAGGCAAACGTCCGGCTCCTTCTCCCACAGGGAAGGGCCCAGCCCTTAAAGCTCTTGCTGCTCTTCACGGTGCCTTGGCACCCTATCTACAGGCACAACAGCACTGGGGATCTGGGCTTTCCCAGAGACACAACATCTCATGGAGCTCGGCCGCGGAAGAGCCTCTTGCCGAAAAGGGAAACGTCCGGCTCCTTCTCCAACAGGGAAGCGCCCAGCCCTGAAAGCTGTTGCTGCTCTTCATGGTGCATTGGCGCCCTATCTACAGGCACAACAGTACTGGGGATCTCGGCTTTCCCAGAGAAGCAACATCCCATGGCGCTCGGCCGCGGCAGGGCCTCTTGCCGAAAAGGCAAACGTCCGGCTCCTTCTCTCACAAGGAAGGGCCCAGCCCTGAAAGCTGTTGCTGCTCTTCACGGTGCCTTGGCGCCCTATCTACAGGCACAACAGCACTGGGGATCTGGGCTTTCCCAGAGACGCAACATCTCATGGCGCTCGGCCGCGGCAGAGCCTCTTGCCGAAAAGGCAAACGTCCGGCTCATTCTCCCAAAGGGAAGGGCCCAGCCCTGAAAGCTGTTGCTGCTCTTCACCTAACCTTGGTGCCCTATCTACAGGCACAACAGCACTGGGGATCTCGGCTTTCCCAGAGAAGCAACATCTCATGGCGCTCGGCCGCGGCAGAGCCTCTTGCCGAAAAGGCAAACGTCCGGCTCATTCTCCCAAAGGGAAGGGCCCAGCCCTGAAAGCTTTTGCTGCTCTTCACGGTGCCTTGGCGCCCTATCTACAGGCACAACAGCACTGGGGATCTCGGCTTTCCCAGAGAAGCAACATCTCATGGCGCTCGGCCGCGGCAGAGCCTCTTGCCGAAAAGGCAAACGTCCGGCTCCTTCTCCCACAAGGAAGGGCCCAGCCCTTAAAGCTGTTGCTGCTCTTCACGGTGCCTTGGCACCCTATCTACAGGCACAACAGCAGTGGGGATCTGGGCTTTCCCAGAGACACAACATCTCATGGAGCTCGGCCGCGGAACAGCCTCTTGCCGAAAAGGGAAACGTCCGGCTCCTTCTCCCACAGGGAAGCGCCCAGCCCTGAAAGCTGTTGCTGCTCTTCATGGTGCCTTGGCGCCCTATCTACAGGCACAACAGCACTGGGGATCTCGGATTTCCCAGAGAAGCAACATCCCATGGCGCTCGGCCGCGGCAGAGCCTCTTGCCGATAAGGCAAACGTCCGGCTCCTTCTCTCACAAGGAAGGGCCCAGCCCTGAAAGCTGTTGCTGCTCTTCACGGTGTCTTGGCGCCCTATCTACAGGCACAACAGCAGTGGAGATCTGGGCTTTCCCAGAGACGCAACATCTCATGGCGCTCGGCCGCGGCAGAGCCTCTTGCCGAAAAGGCAAACGTCCGGCTCATTCTCCCAAAGGGAAGGGCCCAGCCCTGAAAGCTTTTGCTGCTCTTCACGGTGCCTTGGCGCCCTATCTACAGGCACAACAGCACTGGGGATCTCGGCTTTCCCAGAGAAGCAACATCTCATGGCGCTCGGCCGCGGCAGAGCCTCTTGCCGAAAAGGCAAACGTCCGGCTCCTTCTCCCACAAGGAAGGGCCCAGCCCTTAAAGCTGTTGCTGCTCTTCACGGTGCCTTGGCACCCTATCTACAGGCACAACAGCAGTGGGGATCTGGGCTTTCCCAGAGACACAACATCTCATGGAGCTCGGCCGCGGAACAGCCTCTTGCCGAAAAGGGAAACGTCCGGCTCCTTCTCCCACAGGGAAGCGCCCAGCCCTGAAAGCTGTTGCTGCTCTTCATGGTGCCTTGGCGCCCTATCTACAGGCACAACAGCACTGGGGATCTCGGATTTCCCAGAGAAGCAACATCCCATGGCGCTCGGCCGCGGCAGAGCCTCTTGCCGATAAGGCAAACGTCCGGCTCCTTCTCTCACAAGGAAGGGCCCAGCCCTGAAAGCTCTTGCTGCTCTTCACGGTGCCTTGGCGCCCTATTTACAGGCACAACAGCACTGCGGATCTGGGCTTTCCCAGAGATGCAACATCTCATGGCGCTCGGCTGCGGCAGAGCCTCTTGCAGAAAAGGCAAACGTCCGGCTCATTCTCCCAAAGGGAAGGGCCCAGCCCTGAAAGTTCTTGCTGCTCTTCACCTAACCTTGGTGCCCTATCTACAGGCACAACAGCACTGGGGATCTGGGCTTTCCATGAGAAGCAACATCTCATGGCGCTCGGCCGCGGCAGGGCCTCTTGCCGAAAAGGCAAACATCCGGCTCCTTCTCTCACAAGGAAGGGCCCAGCCCTGAAAGCTGTTGCTGCTCTTCACGGTCCCTTGGCGCCCTTTCTACAGGCACAACAGCACTGGGGATCTGTGCTTTCCCACAGACGCAACATCTCATGGTGCTCGGCCGCGGCAGAGCCTCTTGCTAAAAAGGCAAACGTCCGGCTCCTTCTCCCACAGGGAAGGGCCCAGCCCTGAAAGCTGTTGCTGCTGTTCACCTAACCTTGGCGCCCTATCTACACGCAGAAAAGCACTGGGGATCTGGGCTTTCTCAGAGACGCAACATCTCATGGCGCTCGGCCGCGGCAGAGCCTCTTGCAGAAAAGGCAAACGTCCGGCTCCTTCTCCCACATGGAAGAGCCCAGCCCTGAAAGCTCTTGCTGCTCTTCACGGTGCCTTGGCGCCCTATCTACAGGCACAACAGCACTGGGGATCTGGGCTTTCCCAGAGACGCAACATCTCATGGCGCTCGGCCGCGGCAGAGCCTCTTGCGGAAAAGGCAAACGTCCGGCTCTTTGTCCCACAGGGAAGGGCCCAGCCCTGAAAGCTCTTGCTGCTCTTCACGGTCCCATGGCGCCCTATCTACAGGCACAACAGCACTGGGGATCTGGGCTTTCCCAGAGAAGCGTCATCTCATGGCGCTCGGCCGCGGCAGAGCCTCTTGCCGAAAAGGCAAACGTCCGGCTCCTTCTCCCACAGGGAAGGGCCCAGCCCTGAAAGCTGTTGTTGCTCTTCACGGTGTCTTGGCGGCCTATCTACAGGCACAACAGCACTGGGGATCTGGGCTATCCCAGAGACGCAACATCTCATGGCGCTCGGCCGCGGCAGAGCCTCTTGCCGAAAAGGCAAACGTCCGGCTCCTTCTCCCACAGGGAAGGGCCCAGCCCTGAAAGCGGTTGCTGCTCTTCACGGTGCCTTGGCGCCCTATCTACAGGCACAACAGCACTGGGGATCTGTGTTTTCCCAGAGACGCAACATCTCATGGCGCTCGGCCGCGGAAGAGCCTCTTGCCGAAAAGGCAAACGTCCGGCTCCTTCTCCCACAAGGAAGGGCCCAGCCCTTAAAGCTGTTGCTGCTCTTCACGGTGCCTTGGCACCCTATCTACAGGCACAACAGCACTGGGGATCTGTGCTTTCCCAGAGACACAACATCTCATGGAGCTCGGCCGCGGAAGAGCCTCTTGCCGAAAAGGGAAACGTCCGGCTCCTTCTCCCACAGAGAAGCGCCCAGCCCTGAAAGCTGTTGCTGCTCTCCACGGTGTCTTGGCGCCCTATCTACAGGCACAACAGCACTGGGGATCTCGGCTTTCCCAGAGACGCAACATCCCATGGCGCTCGGCCGCGGCAGGGCCTCTTGCCGAAAAGGCAAACGTCCGGCTCCTTCTCCCACAAGCAAGGGCCCAGCCCTGAAAGCTCTTGCTGCTCTTCACGGTGCCTTGGCGCCCTATCTACAGGCACAACAGCACTGGGGATCTGGGCTTTCCCAGAGCCGCAACATCTCATGGCGCTCGGCCGCGGCAGAGCCTCTTGCCGAAAAGGCAAACGTCCGGCTCATTCTCCCAAAGGGAAGGGCCCAGCCCTGAAAGCTGTTGCTGCTCTTCACTTAACCTTGGTGCCCTATCTACAGGCACAACAGCACTGGGGATCTCGGCTTTCCCAGAGAAGCAACATCCCATGGCGCTCGGCCGCGGCAGAGCCTCTTGCCGAAAAGGCAAACGTCCGGCTCCTTCTCTCACAAGGAAGGGCCCAGCCCTGAAAGCTGTTGCTGCTCTTCACGGTGCCTTGGCGCCCTATCTACAGGCACAACAGCACTGGGGATCTGGGCTTTCCCAGAGCCGCAACATCTCATGGCGCTCGGCCGCGGCAGAGCCTCTTGCCGAAAAGGCAAACGTCCGGCTCATTCTCCCAAAGGGAAGGGCCCAGCCCTGAAAGCTGTTGCTGCTCTTCACCTAACCTTGGTGCCCTATCTACAGGCACAACAGCACTGGGGATCTCGGCTTTCCCAGAGAAGCAACATCTCATGGCGCTTGGCCGCGGCAGAGCCTCTTGCAGAAAAGGCAAAAGTCCGGCTCCTTCTGCCACAGGGAAGGGCCCAGCCCTGAGAGCTGTTGCTGCTCTTCACGGTGCCTTGGCGCCCTATCTACAGGCACAACAGCCCTGGGGGTCTGGGCTTTCCCAGAGACGCAACATCTCATGGCGCTCGGCCGCGGCAGAGCCTCTTGCCGAAAAGGCAAACGTCCAGCTCCTTCTCACACAGGGAAGGGCCCAGCCCTGAAAGCTGTTGCTGCTCTTCACGGTGTCTTGGCGCCCTATCTACAGGCACAACAGCACTGGGGATCTGGGCTTTCCCAGAGACGCAACATCTCATGGCGCTCGGCCGCGGCAGAGCCTCTTGCCGAAAAGGCAAACGTCCGGCTCATTCTCCCAAAGGGAAGGGCCCAGCCCTGAAAGCTGTTGCTGCTCTTCACGGTGTCTTGGCGCCCTATCTACAGGCACAACAGCACTGGGGATCTGGGCTTTCCCAGAGAAGCAACATCTCATGGCGCACGGCCGCGGCAGGGCCTCTTGCCGAAAAGGCAAACGTCCGGCTCCTTCTCTCACAAGGAAGGGCCCAGCCCTGAAAGCTGTTGCTGCTCTTCACGGTGCCTTGGCGCCCTATCTACAGGCACAACAGCACTGGGGATCTGGGCTTTCCCAGAGACGCAACATCTCATGGCGCTCGGCCGCGGCAGAGCCTCTTGCCGAAAAGGCAAACGTCCGGCTCATTCTCCCACAGGGAAGGGCCCAGCCCTGAAAGCTGTTGCTGCTCTTCACCTAACCTTGGTGCCCTATCTACAGGCACAACAGCACTGGGGATCTCGGCTTTCCCAGAGAAGCAACATCTCATGGCGCTCGGCCGCGGCAGAGCCTCTTGCAGAAAAGGCAAACGTCCGGCTCCTTCTCCCACAGGGAAGGGCCCAGCCCTGAGAGCTGTTGCTGCTCTTCACGGTGCCTTGGCGCCCTATCTACAGGCACAACAGCCCTGGGGGTCTGGGCTTTCCCAGAGACGCAACATCTCATGGCGCTCGGCCGCGGCAGAGCCTCTTGCCGAAAAGGCAAACGTCCGGCTCCTTCTCCCACAGGGAACAGCCCAGCCCTGAAAGCTGTTGCTGCTCTTCACGGTGTCTTGGCGCCCTATCTACAGGCACAACAGCACTGGGGATCTGGGCTTTCCCAGAGACGCAACATCTCATGGCGCTCGGCCGCGGCAGAGCCTCTTGCCGAAAAGGCAAACGTCCGGCTCATTCTCCCAAAGGGAAGGGCCCAGCCCTGAAAGCTTTTGCTGCTCTTCACGGTGCCTTGGCGCCCTATCTACAGGCACAACAGCACTGGGGATCTCGGCTTTCCCAGAGAAGCAACATCTCATGGCGCTCGGCCGCGGCAGAGCCTCTTGCCGAAAAGGCAAACGTCCGGCTCCTTCTCCCACAAGGAAGGGCCCAGCCCTTAAAGCTGTTGCTGCTCTTCACGGTGCCTTGGCACCCTATCTACAGGCACAACAGCACTGGGGATCTCGGATTTCCCAGAGAAGCAACATCCCATGGCGCTCGGCCGTGGCAGGGCCTCTAGCCGATAAGGCAAACGTCCGGCTCCTTCTCTCACAAGGAAGGGCCCAGCCCTGAAAGCTGTTGCTGCTCTTCACGGTGCCTTGGCGCCCTATTTACAGGCACAACAGCACTGCGGATCTGGGCTTTCCCAGAGATGCAACATCTCATGGCGCTCGGCCGCGGCAGAGCCTCTTGCCGAAAAGGCAAACGTCCGGCTCATTCTCCCAAAGGGAAGGGCCCAGCCCTGAAAGCTCTTGCTGCTCTTCACCTAACCTTGGTGCCCTATCTACAGGCACAACAGCACTGGGGATCTGGGCTTTCCATGAGAAGCAACATCTCATGGCGCTTGGTCGCGGCAGGGCCTCTTGCCGAAAAGGCAAACGTCCGGCTCCTTCTCTCACAAGGAAGGGCCCAGCCCTGAAAGCTGTTGCTGCTCTTCACGGTCCCTTGGCGCCCTTTCTACAGGCACAACAGCACTGCGGATCTGTGCTTTCCCACAGACGCAACATCTCATGGTGCTCGGCCGCGGCAGAGCCTCTTGCTAAAAAGGCAAACGTCCGGCTCCTTCTCCCACAGGGAAGGGCCCAGCCCTGAAAGCTGTTGCTGCTGTTCACCTAACCTTGGCGCCCTATCTACACGCAGAAAAGCACTGGGGATCTGGGCTTTCTCAGAGACGCAACATCTCATGGCGCTCGGCCGCGGCAGAGCCTCTTGCAGAAAAGGCAAACGTCCGGCTCCTTCTCCCACATGGAAGAGCCCAGCCCTGAAAGCTCTTGCTGCTCTTCACGGTGCCTTGGCGCCCTATCTACAGGCACAACAGCACTGGGGATCTGGGCTTTCCCAGAGACGCAACATCTCATGGCGCTCGGCCGCGGCAGAGCCTCTTGCGGAAAAGGCAAACGTCCGGCTCTTTCTCCCACAGGGAAGGGCCCAGCCCTGAAAGCTCTTGCTGCTCTTCACGGTCCCATGGCGCCCTATCTACAGGCACAACAGCACTGGGGATCTGGGCTTTCCCAGAGAAGCGTCATCTCATGGCGCTCGGCCGCGGAAGAGCCTCTTGCCGAAAAGGCAAACGTCCGGCTCCTTCTCCCACAGGGAAGGGCCCAGCCCTGAAAGCTGTTGTTGCTCTTCACGGTGTCTTGGCGGCCTATCTACAGGCACAACAGCACTGGGGATCTGGGCTATCCCAGAGACGCAACATCTCATGGCGCTCGGCCGCGGCAGAGCCTCTTGCCGAAAAGGCAAACGTCCGGCTCCTTCTCCCACAGGGAAGGGCCCAGCCCTGAAAGCGGTTGCTGCTCTTCACGGTGCCTTGGCGCCCTATCTACAGGCACAACAGCACTGGGGATCTGTGTTTTCCCAGAGACGCAACATCTCATGGCGCTCGGCCGCGGCAGAGCCTCTTGCCGAAAAGGCAAACGTCCGGCTCCTTCTCCCACAAGGAAGGGCCCAGCCCTTAAAGGTGTTGCTGCTCTTCACGGTGCCTTGGCACCCTATCTACAGGCACAACAGCACTGGGGATCTGTGCTTTCCCAGAGACACAACATCTCATGGAGCTCGGCCGCGGAAGAGCCTCTTGCCGAAAAGGGAAACGTCCGGCTCCTTCTCCCACAGGGAAGCGCCCAGCCCTGAAAGCTGTTGCTGCTCTCCACGGTGTCTTGGCGCCCTATCTACAGGCACAACAGCACTGGGGATCTCGGCTTTCCCAGAGACGCAACATCTCATGGCGCTCGGCCGCGGCAGAGCCTCTTGCCGAAAAGGCAAACGTCCGGCTCATTCTCCCAAAGGGAAGGGCCCAGCCCTGAAAGCTGTTGCTGCTCTTCACGGTGCCTTGGCGCCCTATCTACAGGCACAACAGCACTGGGGATCTGGGCTTTCCCAGAGACGCAACATCTCATGGCGCTCGGCCGCGGCAGAGCCTCTTGCCGAAAAGGCAAACGTCCGGCTCATTCTCCCACAGGGAAGGGCCCAGCCCTGAAAGCTGTTGCTGCTCTTCACCTAACCTTGGTGCCCTATCTACAGGCACAACAGCACTGGGGATCTCGGCTTTCCCAGAGAAGCAACATCTCATGGCGCTCGGCCGCGGCAGAGCCTCTTGCAGAAAAGGCAAACGTCCGGCTCCTTCTCCCAAAGGGAAGGGCCCAGCCCTGAGAGCTGTTGCTGCTCTTCACGGTGCCTTGGCGCCCTATCTACAGGCACAACAGCCCTGGGGGTCTGGGCTTTCCCAGAGACGCAACATCTCATGGCGCTCGGCCGCGGCAGAGCCTCTTGCCGAAAAGGCAAACGTCCGGCTCCTTCTCCCACAGGGAAGGGCCCAGCCCTGAAAGCTGTTGCTGCTCTTCACGGTGTCTTGGCGCCCTATCTACAGGCACAACAGCACTGGGGATCTGGGCTTTCCCAGAGACGCAACATCTCATGGCGCTCGGCCGCGGCAGAGCCTCTTGCCGAAAAGGCAAACGTCCGGCTCATTCTCCCAAAGGGAAGGGCCCAGCCCTGAAAGCTTTTGCTGCTCTTCACGGTGCCTTGGCGCCCTATCTACAGGCACAACAGCACTGGGGATCTCGGCTTTCCCAGAGAAGCAACATCTCATGGCGCTCGGCCGCGGCAGAGCCTCTTGCCGAAAAGGCAAACGTCCGGCTCCTTCTCCCACAAGGAAGGGCCCAGCCCTTAAAGCTGTTGCTGCTCTTCACGGTGCCTTGGCACCCTATCTACAGGCACAACAGCACTGGGGATCTGTGCTTTCCCAGAGACACAACATCTCATGGAGCTCGGCCGCGGAACAGCCTCTTGCCGAAAAGGGAAACGTCCGGCTCCTTCTCCCACAGGGAAGCGCCCAGCCCTGAAAGCTGTTGCTGCTCTTCACGGTGCCTTGGCGCCCTATCTACAGGCACAACAGCACTGGGGATCTCGGATTTCCCAGAGAAGCAACATCCCATGGCGCTCGGCCGTGGCAGGGCCTCTTGCCGATAAGGCAAACGTCCGGCTCCTTCTCTCACAAGGAAGGGCCCAGCCCTGAAAGCTGTTGCTGCTCTTCACGGTGCCTTGGCGCCCTATTTACAGGCACAACAGCACTGGGGATCTGGGCTTTCCCAGAGATGCAACATCTCATGGCGCTCGGCCGCGGCAGAGCCTCTTGCCGAAAAGGCAAACGTCCGGCTCATTCTCCCAAAGGGAAGGGCCCAGCCCTGAAAGCTCTTGCTGCTCTTCACGGTGCCTTGGTGCCCTATCTACAGGCACAACAGCACTGGGGATCTGGGCTTTCCATGAGAAGCAACATCTCATGGCGCTTGGCCGCGGCAGGGCCTCTTGCCGAAAAGGCAAACATCCGGCTCCTTCTCTCACAAGGAAGGGCCCAGCCCTGAAAGCTGTTGCTGCTCTTCACGGTCCCTTGGCGCCCTTTCTACAGGCACAACAGCACTGCGGATCTGTGCTTTCCCACAGACGCAACATCTCATGGTGCTCGGCCGCGGCAGAGCCTCTTGCTAAAAAGGCAAACGTCCGGCTCCTTCTCCCACAGGGAAGGGCCCAGCCCTGAAAGCTGTTGCTGCTCTTCACGGTGCCTTGGTACCCTATCTACACGCAGAAAAGCACTGGGGATCTGGGCTTTCTCAGAGACGCAACATCTCATGGCGCTCGGCCGCGGCAGAGACTCTTGCAGAAAAGGCAAACGTCCGGCTCCTTCTCCCACAAGGAAGGGCCCAGCCCTGAGAGCTGTTGCTGCTCTTCACGGTGCCTTGGCGCCCTATCTACAGGCACAACAGCACTGGGGATCTGGGCTTTCCCAGAGACGCAACATCTCATGGCGCTCGGCCGCGGCAGAGCCTCTTGCCGAAAAGGCAAACGTCCGGCTCCTTCTCCCACAGGGAAGGGCCCAGCCCTGAAAGCTCTTGCTGCTCTTCACGGTGCCTTGGTGCCCTATCTACAGGCACAACAGCACTGGGGATCTGTGCTTTCCCAGAGACACAACATCTCATGGCGCTCGGCCGCGGCAGAGCCTCTTGCCGAAAAGGCAAACGTCCGGCTCCTTCTCCCACAAGGAAGGGCCCAGCCCTGAAAGCTCTTGCTGCTCTTCACGGTGCCTTGGCGCCCTATCTACAGGCACAACAGCACTGGGGATCTGGGCTTTCCCAGAGACGCAACATCTCATGGCGCTCGGCCGCGGCAGAGCCTCTTGCCGAAAAGGCAAACGTCCGGCTCCTTCTGCCACAGGGAAGGGCCCAGTCCTGAAAGCTGTTGCTGCTCTTCACGGTGCCTTGGCACGCTATCTACAGGCACAACAGCACTGGGGATCTGGGCTTTCCCAGAGAAGCAACATCTCATGGCGCTCGGCCGCGGCAGGGCCTCTTGCCGAAAAGGCAAACGTCCGGCTCCTTCTGCCACAGGGAAGGGCCCAGCCCTGAAAGCTGTTGCTGCTCTTCACGGTGCCTTGGCACCCTATCTACAGGCACAACAGCACTGGGGATCTGGGCTTTCCCAGAGAAGCAACATCTCATGGCGCTCGGCCGCGGCAGAGCCTCTTGCCGAAAAGGCAAACATCCGGCTCCTTCTCCCACAGGGAAGGGCCCAGCCCTGAAAGCGGTTGCTGCTCTTCACGGTGCCTTGGCGCCCTATCTACAGGCACAACAGCACTGGGGATCTGGGCTTTCCCAGAGACGCAACATCTCATGGCGCTCGGCCGCGGCAGAGCCTCTTGCCGAAAAGGGAAACGTCCGGCTCCTTCTCCCACAAGGAAGGGCCCAGCCCTTAAAGCTCTTGCTGCTCTTCACGGTGCCTTGGCACCCTATCTACAGGCACAACAGCACTGGGGATCTGTGCTTTCCCAGAGACACAACATCTCATGGAGCTCGGCCGCGGAAGAGCCTCTTGCCGAAAAGGGAAACGTCCGGCTCCTTCTCCAACAGGGAAGCGCCCAGCCCTGAAAGCTGTTGCTGCTCTTCACGGTCCCTTGGCGCCCTTTCTACAGGCACAACAGCACTGCGGATCTGTGCTTTCCCACAGACGCAACATCTCATGGTGCTCGGCCGCGGCAGAGCCTCTTGCTAAAAAGGCAAACGTCCGGCTCCTTCTCCCACAGGGAAGGGCCCAGCCCTGAAAGCTGTTGCTGCTCTTCATGGTGTCTTGGCGCCCTATCTACAGGCACAACAGCACTGGGGATCTGGGCTTTCCCAGAGACGCAACATCTCATGGCGCTCGGCCGCGGCAGAGCCTCTTGCCGAAAAGGCAAACGTCCGGCTCCTTCTCCCACAGGGAAGGGCCCAGCCCTGAAAGCTCTTGCTGCTCTTCACGGTGCCTTGGCGCCCTATCTACAGGCACAACAGCACTGGGGATCTGTGTTTTCCCAGAGACGCAACATCTCATGGCGCTTGGCCGCGGCAGAGCCTCTTGCCGAAAAGGCAAACGTCCGGCTCCTTCTCCCACAAGGAAGGGCCCAGCCCTTAAAGCTCTTGCTGCTATTCACGGTGCCTTGGCACCCTATTTACAGGCACAACAGCACTGGGGATCTGGGCTTTCCCAGAGACACAACATCTCATGGAGCTCGGCCGCGGAAGAGCCTCTTGCCGAAAAGGGAAACGTCCGGCTCCTTCTCCCACAGGGAAGGGCCCAGCCCTGAAAGCTGTTGCTGCTCTTCACCTAACCTTGGTGCCCTATCTACAGGCACAACAGCACTGGGGATCTCGGCTTTCCCAGAGAAGAAACATCCCATGGCGCTCGGCCGCGGCATGGCCTCTTGCCGAAAAGGCAAACGTCCGGCTCCTTCTCTCACAAGGAAGGGCCCAGCCCTGAAAGCTGTTGCTGCTCTTCACGGTGCCTTGGCGCCCTATCTACAGGCACAACAGCACTTGGGATCTGGGCTTTCCCAGAGACGCAACATCTCATGGCGCTCGGCCGCGGCAGAGCCTCTTGCTAAAAAGGCAAACGTCCGGCTCCTTCTCCCACAGGGAAGGGCCCAGCCCTTAAAGCTGTTGCTGCTCTTCACGGTGCCTTGGCACCCTATCTACAGGCACAACAGCACTGGGGATCTGTGCTTTCCCAGAGACACAACATCTCATGGAGCTCAGCCGCGGAAGAGCCTCTTGCCGAAAAGGGAAACGTCCGGCTCCTTCTCCCACAGGGAAGCGCACAGCCCTGAAAGCTGTTGCTGCTCTTCACGGTGCCTTGGCGCCCTATCTACAGGCACAACAGCACTGGGGATCTGGGCTTTCCCAGGGACGCAACATCTCATGGCGCTCGGCCGCGGCAGAGCCTCTTGCCGAAAAGGCAAACGTCCGGCTCCTTCTCCCACAGGGAAGGGCCCAGCCCTGAAAGCTCTTGCTGCTCTTCACGGTGCCTTGGTGCCCTATCTACAGGCACAACAGCACTGGGGATCTGTGTTTTCCCAGAGACGCAACATTTCATGGCGCTCGGCCGCGGCAGAGCCTCTTGCCGAAAAGGCAAACGTCCGGCTCCTTCTCCCACAAGGAAGGGCCCAGCCCTTAAAGCTGTTGCTGCTCTTCACGGTGCCTTGGCACCCTATCTACAGGCACAACAGCACTGGGGATCTGTGCTTTCCCAGAGACACAACATCTCATGGAGCTCGGCCGCGGAACAGCCTCTTGCCGAAAAGGGAAACGTCGGGCTCCTTCTCCCACAGGGAAGCGCCCAGCCCTGAAAGCTGTTGCTGCTCTTCATGGTGCCTTGGCGCCCTATCTACAGGCACAACAGCACTGGGGATCTCGGATTACCCAGAGAAGCAACATCCCATGGCGCTCGGCCGTGGCAGGGCCTCTTGCCGAAAAGGCAAACGTCCGGCTCCTTCTCTCACAAGGAAGGGCCCAGCCCTGAAAGCTGTTGCTGCTCTTCACGGTGCCTTGGCGCCCTATCTACAGGCACAACAGCACTGGGGATCTGGGCTTTCCCAGAGATGCAACATCTCATGGCGCTCGGCCGCGGCAGAGCCTCTTGCCGAAAAGGCAAACGTCCGGCTCATTCTCCCAAAGGGAAGGGCCCAGCCCTGAAAGCTGTTGCTGCTCTTCACCTAACCTTGGTGCCCTATCTACAGGCACAACAGCACTGGGGATCTGGGCTTTCCCAGAGAAGCAACATCTCATGGCGCTCGGCCGCGGCAGAGCCTCTTGCAGAAAAGGCAAACGTCCGGCTCCTTCTCCCACAGGGAAGGGCCCAGCCCTGAAAGCTCTTGCTGCTCTTCACGGTGCCTTGGCGCCCTATCTACAGGCACAACAGCACTGGGGATCTCGGCTTTCCAAGAGAAGCAACATCCCATGGCGCTCGGCCGCGGCAGGGCCTCTTGCGGAAAAGGCAAACGTCCGGCTCCTTCTCTCACAAGGAAGGGCCCAGCCCTGAAAGCTGTTGCTGCTCTTCACGGTCCCTTGGCGCCCTTTCTACAGGCACAACAGCCCTGGGGATCTGGGCTTTCCCACAGACGCAACATCTCATGGTGCTCGGCCGCGGCAGAGCCTCTTGCTAAAAAGGCAAACGTCCGGCTCCTTCTCCCACAGGGAAGGGCCCAGCCCTGAAAGCTGTTGCTGCTGTTCACCTAACCTTGGCGCCCTATCTACACGCAGAAAAGCACTGGGGATCTGGGCTTTCTCAGAGACGCAACATCTCATGGCGCTCGGCCGCGGCAGAGCCTCTTGCAGAAAAGGCAAACGTCCGGCTCCTTCTCCCACAGGGAAGAGCCCAGCCCTGAAAGCTCTTGCTGCTCTTCACGGTGCCTTGGCGCCCTATCTACAGGCACAACAGCACTGGGGATCTGGGCTTTCCCAGAGACGCAACATCTCATGGCGCTCGGCCGCGGCAGAGCCTCTTGCCGAAAAGGCAAACGTCCGGCTCTTTCTCCCACAGGGAAGGGCCCAGCCCTGAAAGCTCTTGCTGCTGTTCACGGTCCCATGGCGCCCTATCTACAGGCACAACAGCACTGGGGATCTGGGCTATCCCAGGGAAGCATCATCTCATGGTGCTCGGCCGCGGTAGAGCCTCTTGCCGAAAAGGCAAACGTCCGGCTCCTTCTCCCACAGGGAAGGGCCCAGCCCTGAAAGCTGTTGCTGCTCTTCACGGTGTCTTGGTGCCCTATCTACAGGCACAACAGCACTGGGGATCTGGGCTTTCCCAGAGACGCAACATCTCATGGCGCTCGGCCGCGGCAGAGCCTCTTGCCGAAAAGGCAAACGTCCGGCTCCTTCTCCCACAGGGAAGGGCCCAGCCCTGAAAGCGGTTGCTGCTCTTCACGGTGCCTTGGCGCCCTATCTACAGGCACAACAGCACTGGGGATCTGTGTTTTCCCAGAGACGCAACATCTCATGGCGCTCGGCCGCGGCAGAGCCTCTTGCCGAAAAGGCAAACGTCCGGCTCCTTCTCCCACAAGGAAGGGCGCAGCCCTTAAAGCTCTTGCTGCTCTTCACGGTGCCTTGGCACCCTATCTACAGGCACAACAGCAGTGGGGATCTGTGCTTTCCCAGAGACACAATATCTCATGGAGCTCGGCCGCGGAAGAGCCTCTTGCCGAAAAGGGAAACGTCCGGCTCCTTCTCCAACAGGGAAGCGCCCAGCCCTGAAAGCTGTTGCTGCTCTTCATGGTGCCTTGGCGCCCTATCTACAGGCACAACAGTACTGGGGATCTCGGCTTTCCCAGAGAAGCAACATCCCATGGCGCTCGGCCGCGGCAGGGCCTCTTGCCGAAAAGGCAAACGTCCGGCTCCTTCTCTCACAAGGAAGGGCCCAGCCCTGAAAGCTGTTGCTGCTCTTCACGGTCCCTTGGCGCCCTTTCTACAGGCACAACAGCACTGCGGATCTGTGCTTTCCCACAGACGCAACATCTCATGGTGCTCGGCCGCGGCAGAGCCTCTTGCTAAAAAGGCAAACGTCCGGCTCCTTCTCCCACAGGGAAGGGCCCAGCCCTGAAAGCTGTTGCTGCTGTTCACCTAACCTTGGCGCCCTATCTACACGCAGAAAAGCACTGGGGATCTGGGCTTTCTCAGAGACGCAACATCTCATGGCGCTCGGCCGCGGCAGAGCCTCTTGCCGAAAAGGCAAACGTCCGGCTCCTTCTCCCACAAGGAAGGGCCCAGCCCTTAAAGCTCTTGCTGCTCTTCACGGTGCCTTGGCACCCTATCTACAGGCACAACAGCACTGGGGATCTGTGCTTTCCCAGAGACACAACATCTCATGGAGCTCGGCCGCGGAACAGCCTCTTGCCGAAAAGGGAAACGTCCGGCTCCTTCTCCAACAGGGAAGCGCCCAGCCCTGAAAGCTGTTGCTGCTCTTCACGGTCCCTTGGCACCCTTTCTACAGGCACAACAGCACTGCGGATCTGGGCTTTCCCAGAGACGCAACATCTCATGGCGCTCGGCCGCGGCAGAGCCTCTTGCCGAAAAGGCAAACGTCCGGCTCATTCTCCCAAAGGGAAGGGCCCAGCCCTGAAAGCTGTTGCTGCTCTTCACCTAACTTTGGTGCCCTATCTACAGGCACAACAGCACTGGGGATCTCGGCTTTCCCAGAGAAGCAACATCCCATGGCGCTCGGCCGCGGCAGGGCCTCTTGCCGAAAAGGCAAACGTCCGGCTCCTTCTCCCACTGGGAAGGGCCCAGCCCTGAAAGCTGTTGCTGCTCTTCACGGTGCCTTGGCGCCCTATCTACAGGCACAACAGCACTGGGGATCTGGGCTTTCCCAGAGACGCAACATCTCATGGCGCTCGGCCGCGGCAGAGCCTCTTGCTAAAAAGGCAAACGTCCGGCTCATTCTCCCAAAGGGAAGGGCCCAGCCCTGAAAGCTGTTGCTGCTCTTCACCTAACCTTGGTGCCCTATCTACAGGCACAACAGCACTGGGGATCTCGGCTTTCCCAGAGAAGCAACATCTCATGGCGCTCGGCCGCGGCAGAGCCTCTTGCCGAAAAGGCAAACGTCCGGCTCCTTCTCCCACAGGGAAGGGCCCAGCCCTGAGAGCTGTTGCTGCTCTTCAAGGTGCCTTGGCGCCCTATCTACAGGCACAACAGCCCTGGGAATCTGGGCTTTCCCAGAGACGCAACATCTCATGGCGCTCGGCCGCGGCAGAGCCTCTTGCCGAAAAGGCAAACGTCCGGCTCCTTCTCCCACAGGGAAGGGCCCAGCCCTGAAAGCGGTTGCTGCTCTTCACGGTGCCTTGGCGCCCTATCTACAGGCACAACAGCACTGGGGATCTGTGTTTTCCCAGAGACGCAACATCTCATGGCGCTCGGCCGCGGCAGAGCCTCTTGCCGAAAAGGCAAACGTCCGGCTCCTTCTCCCACAAGGAAGGGCCCAGCCCTTAAAGCTGTTGCTGCTCTTCACGGTGCCTTGGCACCCTATCTACAGGCACAACAGCACTGGGGATCTGTGCTTTCCCAGAGACACAACATCTCATGGAGCTCGGCCGCAGAAGAGCCTCTTGCCGGAAAGGGAAACGTCCGGCTCCTTCTCCCACAGGGAAGCGCCCAGCCCTGAAAGCTGTTGCTGCTCTCCACGGTGCCTTGGTGCCCTATCTACAGGCACAACAGCACTGGGGATCTCGGCTTTCCCAGAGACGCAACATCCCATGGCGCTCGGCCGCGGCAGGGCCTCTTGCCGAAAAGGCAAACGTCCGGCTCCTTCTCTCACAAGGAAGGGCCCAGCCCTGAAAGCTGTTGCTGCTCTTCACGGTGCCTTGGCGCCCTATCTACAGGCACAACAGCACTGGGGATCTGGGCTTTCCCAGAGACGCAACATCTCATGGCGCTCGGCCGCGGCAGAGCCTCTTGCTAAAAAGGCAAACGTCCGGCTCCTTCTCCCACAGGGAAGGGCCCAGCCCTTAAAGCTGTTGCTGCTCTTCACGGTGCCTTGGCACCCTATCTACAGGCACAACAGCACTGGGGATCTGTGCTTTCCCAGAGACACAACATCTCATGGAGCTCGGCCGCGGAAGAGCCTCTTGCCGAAAAGGGAAACGTCCGGCTCCTTCTCCTACAGGGAAGCGCCCAGCCCTGAAAGCTGTTGCTGCTCTTCACGGTGCCTTGGCGCCCTATCTACAGGCACAACAGCACTGGGGATCTGGGCTTTCCCAGAGACGCAACATCTCATGGCGCTCGGCCGCGGCAGAGCCTCTTGCCGAAAAGGCAAACGTCCGGCTCCTTCTCCCACAGGGAAGGGCCCAGCCCTGAAAGCTCTTGCTGCTCTTCACGGTGCCTTGGTGCCCTATCTTCAGGCACAACAGCACTGGGGATCTGTGCTTTCCCAGAGACGCAACATCTCATGGCGCTCGGCCGCGGCAGAGCCTCTTGCCGAAAAGGCAAACGTCCGGCTCCTTCTCCCACAAGGAAGGGCCCAGCCCTTAAAGCTGTTGCTGCTCTTCACGGTGCCTTGGCACCCTATCTACAGGCACAACAGCACTGGGGATCTGTGCTTTCCCAGAGACACAACATCTCATGGAGCTCGGCCGCGGAACAGCCTCTTGCCGAAAAGGGAAACGTCCGGCTCCTTCTCCCACAGGGAAGCGCCCAGCCCTGAAAGCTGTTGCTGCTCTTCATGGCGCCTTGGCGCCCTATCTACAGGCACAACAGCACTGGGGATCTCGGATTTCCCAGAGAAGCAACATCCCATGGCGCTCGGCCGTGGCAGGGCCTCTTGCCGAAAAGGCAAACGTCCGGCTCCTTCTCTCACAAGGAAGGGCCCAGCCCTGAAAGCTGTTGCTGCTCTTCACGGTGCCTTGGCGCCCTATCTACAGGCACAACAGCACTGGGGATCTGGGCTTTCCCAGAGATGCAACATCTCATGGCGCTCGGCCGCGGCAGAGCCTCTTGCCGAAAAGGCAAACGTCCGGCTCATTCTCCCAAAGGGAAGGGCCCAGCCCTGAAAGCTGTTGCTGCTCTTCACCTAACCTTGGTGCCCTATCTACAGGCACAACAGCACTGGGGATCTGGGCTTTCCCAGAGAAGCAACATCTCATGGCGCTCGGCCGCGGCAGAGCCTCTTGCAGAAAAGGCAAACGTCCGGCTCCTTCTCCCACAGGGAAGGGCCCAGCCCTGAAAGCTCTTGCTGCTCTTCACGGTGCCTTGGCGCCCTATCTACAGGCACAACAGCACTGGGGATCTCGGCTTTCCAAGAGAAGCAACATCCCATGGCGCTCGGCCGCGGCAGGGCCTCTTGCCGAAAAGGCAAACGTCCGGCTCCTTCTCTCACAAGGAAGGGCCCAGCCCTGAAAGCTGTTGCTGCTCTTCACGGTCCCTTGGCGCCCTTTCTACAGGCACAACAGCACTGGGGATCTGGGCTTTCCCACAGACGCAACATCTCATGGTGCTCGGCCGCGGCAGAGCCTCTTGCTAAAAAGGCAAACGTCCGGCTCCTTCTCCCACAGGGAAGGGCCCAGCCCTGAAAGCTGTTGCTGCTGTTCACCTAACCTTGGCGCCCTATCTACAGGCACAACAGCCCTGGGGGTCTGGGCTTTCTCAGAGACGCAACATCTCATGGCGCTTGGCCGCGGCAGAGCCTCTTGCAGAAAAGGCAAACGTCCGGCTCCTTCTCCCACAGGGAAGAGCCCAGCCCTGAAAGCTCTTGCTGCTCTTCACGGTGCCTTGGCGCCCTATCTACAGGCACAACAGCACTGGGGATCTGGGCTTTCCCAGAGACGCAACATCTCATGGCGCTCGGCCGCGGCAGAGCCTCTTGCGGAAAAGGCAAACGTCCGGCTCTTTCTCCCACAGGGAAGGGCCCAGCCCTGAAAGCTCTTGCTGCTGTTCACGGTCCCATGGCGCCCTATCTACAGGCACAACAGCACTGGGGATCTGGGCTTTCCCAGAGAAGCATCATCTCATGGCGCTCGGCCGCGGTAGAGCCTCTTGCCGAAAAGGCAAACGTCCGGCTCCTTCTCCCACAGGGAAGGGCCCAGCCCTGAAAGCTGTTGCTGCTCTTCACGGTGTCTTGGCGCCCTATCTACAGGCACAACAGCAGTGGGGATCTGGGCTTTCCCAGAGACGCAACATCTCATGGCGCTCGGCCGCGGCAGAGCCTCTTGCCGAAAAGGCAAACGTCCGGCTCCTTCTCCCACAGGGAAGGGCCCAGCCCTGAAAGCGGTTGCTGCTCTTCACGGTGCCTTGGCGCCCTATCTACAGGCACAACAGCACTGGGGATCTGTGTTTTCCCAGAGACGCAACATCTCATGGCGCTCGGCCGCGGCAGAGCCTCTTGCCGAAAAGGCAAACGTCCGGCTCCTTCTCCCACAAGGAAGGGCCCAGCCCTTAAAGCTCTTGCTGCTCTTCACGGTGCCTTGGCACCCTATCTACAGGCACAACAGCAGTGGGGATCTGTGCTTTCCCAGAGACACAACATCTCATGGAGCTCGGCCGCGGAAGAGCCTCTTGCCGAAAAGGGAAACGTCCGGCTCCTTCTCCAACAGGGAAGGGCCCAGCCCTGAAAGCTGTTGCTGCTCTTCATGGTGCCTTGGCGCCCTATCTACAGGCACAACAGCACTGGGGATCTGGGCTTTCCCAGAGACGCAACATCTCATGGCGCTCGGCCGCGGCAGAGCCTCTTGCCGAAAAGGCAAACGTCCGGCTCATTCTCCCGAAGGGAAGGGCCCAGCCCTGAAAGCTCTTGCTGCTCTTCACCTAACCTTGGTGCCCTATCTACAGGCACAACAGCACTGGGGATCTCGGCTTTCCCAGAGAAGCAACATCCCATGGCGCTCGGCCGCGGCAGGGCCTCTTGCCGAAAAGGCAAACGTCCGGCTCCTTCTCCCACTGGGAAGGGCCCAGCCCTGAAAGCTGTTGCTGCTCTTCACGGTGCCTTGGCGCCCTATCTACAGGCACAACAGCACTGGGGATCTGGGCTTTCCCAGAGACGCAACATCTCATGGCGCTCGGCCGCGGCAGAGCCTCTTGCCGAAAAGGCAAACGTCCGGCTCCTTCTCCCACAGGGAAGGGCCCAGCCCTGAAAGCTGTTGCTGCTCTTCACCTAACCTTGGTGCCCTATCTACAGGCACAACAGCACTGGGGATCTCGGCTTTCCCAGAGAAGCAACATCTCATGGCGCTCGGCCGCGGCAGAGCCTCTTGCAGAAAAGGCAAACGTCCGGCTCCTTCTCCCACAGGGAAGGGCCCAGCCCTGAAAGCTGTTGCTGCTCTTCACGGTGCCTTGGCGCCCTATCTACAGGCACAACAGCACTGGGGATCTGGGCTTTCCCAGAGACGCAACATCTCATGGCGCTCGGCCGCGGCAGAGCCTCTTGCCGAAAAGGCAAACGTCCGGCTCTTTCTCCCACAGGGAAGGGCCCAGCCCTGAAAGCTCTTGCTGCTGTTCACTATCCCATGGCGCCCTATCTACAGGCACAACAGCAGTGGGGATCTGGATTTCCCAGAGAAGCAACATCTCATGGCGCTCGGCCGCGGCAGAGCCTCTTGCCGAAAAGGCAAACGTCCAGCTCCTTCTCCCACAGGGAAGGGCCCAGGCCTGAAAGCTGTTGCTGCTCTTCACGGTGCCTTGGCGCCCTATCTACAGGCACAACAGCACTGGGGATCTGGGCTTTCCCAGAGAAGCAACATCTCATGGCGCTCGGCCGCGGCAGGGCCTCTTGCCGAAAAGGCAAACGTCCGGCTCCTTCTCTCACAAGGAAGGGCCCAGCCCTGAAAGCTGTTGCTGCTCTTCACGGTGCCTTGGCGCCCTATCTACAGGCACAACAGCACTGGGGATCTGGGCTTTCCCAGAGACGCAACATCTCATGGCGCTCGGCCGCGGCAGAGCCTCTTGCCGAAAAGGCAAACGTCCGGCTCATTCTCCCAAAGGGAAGGGCCCAGCCCTGAAAGCTGTTGCTGCTCTTCACCTAACCTTGGTGCCCTATCTACAGGCACAACAGCACTGGGGATCTCGGCTTTCCCAGAGAAGCAACATCTCATGGCGCTCGGCCGCGGCAGAGCCTCTTGCAGAAAAGGCAAACGTCCGGCTCCTTCTCCCACAGGGAAGGGCCCAGCCCTGAAAGCTGTTGCTGCTCTTCACGGTGCCTTGGCGCCCTATCTACAGGCACAACAGCACTGGGGATCTGGGCTTTCCCAGAGACGCAACATCTCATGGCGCTCGGCCGCGGCAGAGCCTCTTGCCGAAAAGGCAAACGTCCGGCTCTTTCTCCCACTGGGAAGGGCCCAGCCCTGAAAGCTCTTGCTGCTGTTCACTATCCCATGGCGCCCTATCTACAGGCACAACAGCAGTGGGGATCTGGATTTCCCAGAGAAGCAACATCTCATGGCGCTCGGCCGCGGCAGAGCCTCTTGCCGAAAAGGCAAACGTCCAGCTCCTTCTCCCACAGGGAAGGGCCCAGCCCTGAAAGCTGTTGCTGCTCTTCACGGTGTCTTGGCGCCCTATCTACAGGCACAACAGCACTGGGGATCTGGGCTTTCCCAGAGACGCAACATCTCATGGCGCTCGGCCGCGGCAGAGCCTCTAAACGAAAAAGCAAAAGTGCGGCTCCTTCTCCCACAAGGAAGGGCCCAGCCCTGAAAGCTGTTGCCGCTCTTCACGGTGCCTTGGCGCCCTATCTACAGGCACAACAGCACTGGGGATCTGGGCTTTCCCAGAGACGCAACATCTCATGGCGCTCGGCCGCGGCAGAGCCTCTTGCCGAAAAGGCAAACGTCCGGCTCCTTCTCCCACAGGGAAGGGCCCAGCCCTGAAAGCTCTTGCTGCTCTTCACGGTGCCTTGGTGCCCTATCTACAGGCACAACAGCACTGGGGATCTGTGCTTTCCCAGAGACACAACATCTCATGGAGCTCGGCCGCGGAAGAGCCTCTTGCCGAAAAGGGAAACGTCCGGCTCCTTCTCCCACAAGGAAGGGCCCAGCCCTGAAAGCTCTTGCTGCTCTTCACGGTGCCTTGGCGCCCTATCTACAGGCACAACAGCACTGGGGATCTGGGCTTTCCCAGAGACGCAACATCTCATGGTGCTCGGCCGCGGCAGAGCCTCTTGCCGAAAAGGCAAACGTCCGGCTCCTTCTTCCACAGGGAAGGGCCCAGTCCTGAAAGCTGTTGCTGCTCTTCACGGTGCCTTGGCACGCTATCTACAGGCACAACAGCACTGGGGATCTGGGCTTTCCCAGAGAAGCAACATCTCATGGCGCTCGGCCGCGGCAGAGCCTCTTGCCGAAAAGGCAAACGTCCGGCTCCTTATGCCACAGGGAAGGGCCCAGCCCTGAAAGCTGTTGCTGCTCTTCACGGTGCCTTGGCACCCTATCTACAGGCACAACAGCACTGGGGATCTGGGCTTTCCCAGAGAAGCAACATCTCATGGCGCTCGGCCGCGGCAGAGCCTCTTGCCGAAAAGGCAAACGTCCGGCTCCTTCTGCCACAGGGAAGGGCCCAGCCCTGAAAGCTGTTGCTGCTGTTCACCTAACCTTGGCGCCCTATCTACACGCAGAAAAGCACTGGGGATCTGGGCTTTCTCAGAGACGCAACATCTCATGGCGCTCGGCCGCGGCAGAGCCTCTTGCAGAAAAGGCAAACGTCCGGCTCCTTCTCCCACAGGGAAGAGCCCAGCCCTGAAAGCTCTTGCTGCTCTTCACGGTGCCTTGGCGCCCTATCTACAGGCACAACAGCACTGGGGATCTGGGCTTTCCCAGAGACGCAACATCTCATGGCGCTCGGCCGCGGCAGAGCCTCTTGCCGAAAAGGCAAACGTCCGGCTCTTTCTCCCACAGGGAAGGGCCCAGCCCTGAAAGCTCTTGCTGCTGTTCACGGTCCCATGGCGCCCTATCTACAGGCACAACAGCACTGGGGATCTGGGCTTTCCCAGAGAAGCATCATCTCATGGCGCTCGGCCGCGGCAGAGCCTCTTGCCGAAAAGGCAAACGTCCGGCTCCTTCTGCCACAGGGAAGGGCCCAGCCCTGAAAGCTGTTGCTGCTCTTCACGGTGCCTTGGCACCCTATCTACAGGCACAACAGCACTGGGGATCTGGGCTTTCCCAGAGACGCAACATCTCATGGCGCTCGGCCGCGGCAGAGCCTCTTGCCGAAAAGGCAAACGTCCGGCTCCTTCTCCCACAGGGAAGGGCCCAGCCCTGAAAGCTGTTGCTGCTCTTCACGGTGCCTTGGCGCCCTATCTACAGGCACAACAGCACTGGGGATCTGTGTTTTCCCAGAGACGCAACATCTCATGGCGCTCGGCCGCGGCAGAGCCTCTTGCCGAAAAGGCAAACGTCCGGCTCCTTCTCCCACAAGGAAGGGCCCAGCCCTGAAAGCTCTTGCTGCTCTTCACGGTGCCTTGACACCCTATCTACAGGCACAACAGCACTGGGGATCTGTGCTTTCCCAGAGACACAACATCTCATGGCGCTCGGCCGCAGAAGAGCCTCTTGCCGAAAAGGGAAACGTCCGGCTCCTTCTCCCACAGGGAAGCGCCCAGCCCTGAAAGCTGTTGCTGCTCTCCACGGTGCCTTGGCGCCCTATCTACAGGCACAACAGCACTGGGGATCTGGGCTTTCCCAGAGACGCAACATCTCATGGCGCTCGGCCGCGGCAGGGCCTCTTGCCGAAAAGGCAAACGTCCGGCTCATTCTCCCAAAGGGAAGGGCCCAGCCCTGAAAGCTCTTGCTGCTCTTCACGGTGCCTTGGCGCCCTATCTACAGGCACAACAGCACTGGGGATCTGGGCTTTCCCAGAGACGCAACATCTCATGGCGCTCGGCCGCGGCAGGGCCTCTTGCCGAAAAGGCAAACGTCCGGCTCATTCTCCCAAAGGGAAGGGCCCAGCCCTGAAAGCTCTTGCTGCTCTTCACGGTGCCTTGGCGCCCTATCTACAGGCACAACAGCACTGGGGATCTGGGCTTTCCCAGAGACGCAACATCTCATGGCGCTCGGTCGCGGCAGGGCCTTTTGCCGAAAAGGCAAACGTCCGGCTCATTCTCCCAAAGGGAAGGGCCCAGCCCTGAAAGCTGTTGCTGCTCGTCACCTAACCTTGGTGCCCTATCTACAGGCACAACAGCAGTGGGGATCTGGATTTCCCAGAGAATCAACATCTCATGGCGCTCAGCCGTGGCAGAGCCTCTTGCCGAAAAGGCAAACGTCCAGCTCCTTCTCCCACAGGGAAGGGCCCAGCCCTGAAAGCTGTTGCTGCTCTTCACGGTGTCTTGGCGCCCTATCTACAGGCACAACAGCACTGGGGTTCTGGGCTTTCCCAGAGACGCAACATCTCATGGCGCTCGGCCGCGGCAGAGCCTCTAAACGAAAAAGCAAAAGTGCGGCTCCTTCTCCCACAAGGAAGGGCCCAGCCCTGAAAGCTGTTGCTGCTCTTCACGGTGCCTTGGCACCCTATCTACAGGCACAACAGCACTGGGGATCTGGGCTTTCCCAGAGAAGCAACATCTCATGGCGCTCGGCCGCGGCAGAGCCTCTTGCCGAAAAGGCAAACGTCCGGCTCCTTCTCCCACAGGGAAGGGCCCAGCCCTGAAAGCTGTTGCTGCTCTTCACGGTGCCTTAGCACCCTATCTACAGGCACAACAGCACTGGGGATCTGTGTTTTCCCAGAGACGCAACATCTCATGGCGCTCGGCCGCGGCAGAGCCTCTTGCCGAAAAGGCAAACGTCCGGCTCCTTCTCCCACAAGGAAGGGCCCAGCCCTTAAAGCTGTTGCTGCTCTTCACGGTGCCTTGGCACCCTATCTACAGGCACAACAGCACTGGGGATCTGTGCTTTCCCAGAGACACAACATCTCATGGAGCTCGGCTGCGGAAGAGCCTCTTGCCGAAAAGGGAAAAGTCCGGCTCCTTCTCCCACAAGGAAGGGCCCAGCCCTGAAAGCTGTTGCTGCTCTTCACGGTGCCTTAGCACCCTATCTACAGGCACAACAGCACTGGGGATCTCGGCTTTCCCAGAGAAGCAACATCTCATGGCGCTCGGCCGCGGCAGAGCCTCTTGCAGAAAAGGCAAACGTCCGGCTCCTTCTCCCACAGGGAAGGGCCCAGCCCTGAAAGCTGTTGCTGCTCTTCACGGTGCCTTGGTTCCCTATCTACAGGCACAACAGCCCTGGGGGTCTGGGCTTTCCCAGAGACGCAACATCTCATGGCGCTCGGCCGCGGCAGAGCCTCTTGCCGAAAAGGCAAACGTCCGGCTCTTTCTCCCACAGGGAAGGGCCCAGCCCTGAAAGCTGTTGCTGCTGTTCACTGTCCCATGGCGCCCTATCTACAGGCACAACAGCAGTGGGGATCTGGACTTTCCCAGAGAAGCAACATCCCATGGCGCTCGGCCGCGGCAGAGCCTCTTGCCGAAAAGGCAAACGTCCGGCTCCTTCTCCCACAGGGAAGGGCCCAGCCCTGAAAGCTCTTGCTGCTGTTCACGGTGTCTTGGCGCCCTATCTACAGGCACAACAGCACTGGGGATCTGGGCTTTCCCAAAGACGCAACATCTCATGGCGCTCGGCCGCGGCAGAGCCTCTAACCGAAAAAGCAAAAGTGCGGCTCCTTCTCCCACAGGGAAGGGCCCAGCCCTGAAAGCTGTTGCTGCTCTTCACGGTGCCTTGGCGCCCTATCTACAGGCACAACAGCACTGCGGATCTGTGCTTTCCCAGAGAAGCAACTTCTCATGGCGCTCGGCCGCGGCAGAGCCTCTTGCCGAAAAGGCAAACGTCCGGCTCCTTCTCCCACAGGGAAGGGCCCAGCCCTGAAAGCTCTTGCTGCTCTTCACGGTGCCTTGGCGCCCTATCTACAGGCACAACAGCACTGCGGATCTGGGCTTTCCCAGAGACGCAACATATCATGGCGCTCGGGAGCGGCAGAGCCTCTTGCTGAAAAGGCAAACGTCCGGCTCATTCACCCACAAGGAAGGGCCCAGTTCTGAATCCTGTTGCTGCTCTTCACGGTGCCTTGGTGCCCTATCTACAGGCACAACAGCACTGGGGATCTCGGCTTTCCCAGAGAAACAACATCTCATGGCGCTCGGCCGCGGCAGAGCCTCTTGCCGAAAAGGCAAACGTCTGGCTCCTTCTCCCACAGGGAAGGGCCCAGCCCTGAAAGCTGTTGCCGCTCTTCACGGTGCCTTGGCGCCCTATCTACAGGCACAACAGCACTGGGGATCTGGGCTTTCCCAGAGACGCAAAATCTCATGGTGCTCGACCGCGGCAGAGCCTCTTGCCGAAAAGGCAAACGTCCGGCTCATTCACCCACAAGGAAGGGCCCAGCCCTGAAAGCTCTTGCTGCTCTTCACCTAACCTTGCTGTCCTATCTACAGGCACAACAGCACTGGGGATCTGTGCTTTCCCAGAGAAGCAACATCTCATGGTGCTCGGCCGCGGCAGAGCCTCTTGCCGAAAAGGCAAACGTCCGGCTCCTTCTCCCACAGGGAAGGGCCCAGCCCTGAAAGCTGTTGCTGCTCTTCACGGTCCCTTAGCGCCCTATCTACAGGCACAACAGCACTGGGGGTCTGGGCTTTCCCAGAGACGCAATATCCCATGGCGCTCGGCCGCGGCAGAGCCTCTTGCCGAAAAGGCAAACGTCCGGCTCCTTCTCCCACATCGAAGGGCCCAGCCCTGAAAGCTGTTGCTGCTTTTCAAGGTCCCATGGCGCCCTATCTACAGGCACAACAGCACTGGGGATCTGGGCTTTCCCAGAGACGCAACATCTCATGGCGCTCGGCCGCGGCAGAGCCTCTTGCCGAAAAGGCAAACGTCCGGCTCCTTCTGCCACAGGGAAGGGCCCAGCCCTGAAAGCTCTTGCTGCTCTTCACGGTGCCTTGGCGCCCTATCTACAGGCACAACAGCACTGGGGATCTGTGTTTTCCCAGAGACGCAACATCTCATGGCGCTCGGCCGCGGCAGAGCCTCTTGCCGAAAAGGCAAACGTCCGGCTCCTTCTCCCACAAGGAAGGGCCCAGCCCTGAAAGCTCTTGCTGCTCTTCACGGTGCCTTGGCACCCTATCTACAGGCACAACAGCACTGGGGATCTGTGCTTTCTCAGAGACACAACATCTCATGGCGCTCGGCCGCAGAAGAGCCTCTTGCCGAAAAGGGAAACGTCCGGCTCCTTCTCCCACAGGGAAGCGCCCAGCCCTGAAAGCTGTTGCTGCTCTCCACGGTGCCTTGGCGCCCTATCTACAGGCACAACAGCACTGGGGATCTCGGCTTTCCCAGAGAAGCAACATCTCATGGCGCTCGGCCGCGGCAGAGCCTCTTGCAGAAAAGGCAAACGTCCGGCTCCTTCTCCCACAGGGAAGGGCCCAGCCCTGAGAGCTGTTGCTGCTCTTCACGGTGCCTTGGCGCCCTATCTACAGGCACAACAGCCCTGGGGGTCTGGGCTTTCCCAGAGACGCAACATCTCATGGCGCTCGGCCGCGGCAGAGCCTCTTGCCGAAAAGGCAAACGTCCAGCTCCTTCTCCCACAGGGAAGGGCCCAGCCCTGAAAGCTGTTGCTGCTCTTCACGGTGTCTTGGCGACCTATCTACAGGCACAACAGCACTGGGGATCTGGACTTTCCCAGAGACGCAACATCTCATGGCGCTCGGCCGCGGCAGAGCCTCTTGCCGAAAAGGCAAACGTCCGGCTCATTCTCCCACTGGGAAGGGCCCAGCCCTGAAAGCTGTTGCTGCTCTTCACGGTGTCTTGGCGCCCTATCTACAGGCACAACAGCACTGGGGATCTGGGCTTTCCCAGAGAAGCAACATCTCATGGCGCTCGGCCGCGGCAGGGCCTCTTACCGAAAAGGCAAACGTCCGGCTCCTTCTCTCACAAGGAAGGGCCCAGCCCTGAAAGCTGTTGCTGCTCTTCACGGTGCCTTGGCGCCCTATCTACAGGCACAACAGCACTGGGGATCTTGGCTTTCCCAGAGACGCAACATCTCATGGCGCTCGGCCGCGGCAGAGCCTCTTGCCGAAAAGGCAAACGTCCGGCTCATTCTCCCACAGGGAAGGGCCCAGCCCTGAAAGCTGTTGCTGCTCTTCACGGTGCCTTGGCGCCCTATCTACAGGCACAACAGCACTGGGGATCTCGGCTTTCCCAGAGAAGCAACATCTCATGGCGCTCGGCCGCGGCAGAGCCTCTTGCAGAAAAGGCAAACGTCCGGCTCCTTCTCCCACAGGGAAGGGCCCAGCCCTGAGAGCTGTTGCTGCTCTTCACGGTGCCTTGGCGCCCTATCTACAGGCACAACAGCACTGGGGATCTGGGCTTTCCCAGAGACGCAACATCTCATGGCGCTCGGCCGCGGCAGAGCCTCTTGCGGAAAAGGCAAACGTCCGGCTCTTTCTCCCACTGGGAAGGGCCCAGCCCTGAAAGCTCTTGCTGCTGTTCACTTTCCCATGGCGCCCTATCTACAGGCACAACAGCAGTGGGGATCTGGATTTCCCAGAGAATCAACATCTCATGGCGCTCGGCCGTGGCAGAGCCTCTTGCCGAAAAGGCAAACGTACAGCTCCTTCTCCCACAGGGAAGGGCCCAGCCCTGAAAGCTGTTGCTGCTCTTCACGGTGTCTTGGCGCCCTATCTACAGGCACAACAGCACTGGGGTTCTGGGCTTTCCCAGAGACGCAACATCTCATGGCGCTCGGCCGCGGCAGAGCCTCTAAACGAAAAAGCAAATGTGCGGCTCCTTCTCCCACAAGGAAGGGCCCAGCCCTGAAAGCTGTTGCTGCTCTTCACGGTGCCTTGGCACCCTATCTACAGGCACAACAGCACTGGGGATCTGGGCTTTCCCAGAGAAGCAACATCTCATGGCGCTCGGGCCGCGGCAGAGCCTCTTGCCGAAAAGGCAAACGTCCGGCTCCTTCTCCCACAGGGAAGGGCCCAGCCCTGAAAGCTGTTGCTGCTCTTCACGGTGCCTTAGCACCCTATCTACAGGCACAACAGCACTGGGGATCTGTGTTTTCCCAGAGAAGCAACATCTCATGGCGCTCGGCCGCGGCAGAGCCTCTTGCCGAAAAGGCAAACGTCCGGCTCCTTCTCCCACAAGGAAGGGCCCAGCCCTTAAAGCTGTTGCTGCTCTTCACGGAGCCTTGGCACCCTATTTACAGGCACAACAGCACTGGGGATCTGTGCTTTCCCAGAGACACAACATCTCATGGAGTTCGGCCGCGGAAGAGCCTCTTGCCGAAAAGGGAAACGTCCGGCTCCTTCTCCCACAAGGAAGGGCCCAGCCCTGAAAGCTGTTGCTGCTCTTCACGGTGCCTTAGCACCCTATCTACAGGCACAACAGCACTGGGGATCTCGGCTTTCCCAGAGAAGCAACATCTCATGGCGCTCGGCCGCGGCAGAGCCTCTTGCAGAAAAGGCAAACGTCCGGCTCCTTCTCCCACAGGGAAGGGCCCAGCCCTGAAAGCTGTTGCTGCTCTTCACGGTGCCTTGGTGCCCTATCTACAGGCACAACAGCCCTGGGGGTCTGGGCTTTCCCAGAGACGCAACATCTCATGGCGCTCGGCCGCGGCAGAGCCTCTTGCCGAAAAGGCAAACGTCCGGCTCTTTCTCCCACAGGGAAGGGCCCAGCCCTGAAAGCTGTTGCTGCTGTTCACTGTCCCATGGCGCCCTATCTACAGGCACAACAGCACTGGGGATCTGGACTTTCCCAGAGAAGCAACATCCCATGGCGCTCGGCCGCGGCAGAGCCTCTTGCCGAAAAGGCAAACGTCCGGCTCCTTCTCCAACAGGGAAGGGCCCAGCCCTGAAAGCTCTTGCTGCTGTTCACGGTGTCTTGGCGCCCTATCTACAGGCACAACAGCACTGGGGATCTGGGCTTTCCCAAAGACGCAACATCTCATGGCGCTCGGCCGCGGCAGAGCCTCTAACCGAAAAAGCAAAAGTGCGGCTCCTTCTCCCACAGGGAAGGGCCCAGCCCTGAAAGCTGTTGCTGCTCTTCACGGTGCCTTGGCGCCCTATCTACAGGCACAACAGCACTGCGGATCTGTGCTTTCCCAGAGAAGCAACTTCTCATGGCGCTCGGCCGCGGCAGAGCCTCTTGCCGAAAAGGCAAACGTCCGGCTCCTTCTCCCACAGGGAAGGGCCCAGCCCTGAAAGCTCTTGCTGCTCTTCACGGTGCCTTGGCGCCCTATCTACAGGCACAACAGCACTGCGGATCTGGGCTTTCCCAGAGACGCAACATATCATGGCGCTCGGGAGCGGCAGAGCCTCTTGCTGAAAAGGCAAACGTCCGGCTCATTCACCCACAAGGAAGGGCCCAGCCCTGAATCCTGTTGCTGCTCTTCACCTAACCTTGCTGTCCTATCTACAGGCACAACAGCACTGGGGATCTCGGCTTTCCCAGAGAAACAACATCTCATGGCGCTCGGCCGCGGCAGAGCCTCTTGCCGAAAAGGCAAACGTCTGGCTCCTTCTCCCACAGGGAAGGGCCCAGCCCTGAAAGCTGTTGCCGCTCTTCACGGTGCCTTGGCGCCCTATCTACAGGCACAACAGCACTGGGGATCTGGGCTTTCCCAGAGACGCAACATCTCATGGTGCTCGACCGCGGCAGAGCCTCTTGCCGAAAAGGCAAACGTCCGGCTCATTCTCCCAAAGGGAAGGGCCCAGCCCTGAAAGCTCTTGCTGCTCTTCACCTAACCTTGCTGTCCTATCTACAGGCACAACAGCACTGGGGATCTGTGCTTTCCCAGAGAAGCAACATCTCATGGTGCTCGGCCGCGGCAGAGCCACTTGCAGAAAAGGCAAACGTCCGGCTCCTTCTCCCACAGCGAAGGGCCCAGCCCTGAAAGCTCTTGCTGCTCTTCATGGTGCCTTGGCGCCCTATCTACAGGCACAACAGCAGTGGGGATCTGGGCTTTCCCAGAGAAGCAACTTCTCATGGCGCTCGGCCGCGGCAGAGCCTCTTGCCGAAAAGGCAAACGTCCGGCTCATTCTCCCACAGCGAAGGGCCCAGCCCTGAAAGCTGTTGCTGCTCTTCACGGTCCCTTGGCGCCCTATCTACAGGCACAACAGCACTGGGGGTCTGGGCTTTCCCAGAGACGCAATATCCCATGGCGCTCGGCCGCGGCAGAGCCTCTTGCCGAAAAGGCAAACGTCCGGCTCCTTCTCCCACATCGAAGGGCCCAGCCCTGAAAGCTGTTGCTGCTCTTCAAGGTCCCATGGCGCCCTATCTACAGGCACAACAGCACTGGGGATCTGGGCTTTCCCAGAGACGCAACATCCCATGGCGCTCGTTCGCGGCAGAGCCTCTTGCCGAAAAGGCAAACGTCTGGCTCCTTCTCCCACAATGAAGGGCACAGCCCTGAAAGCTGTTGCTGCTCTTCACGGTGCCTTGGCGCCGTATCTACAGGCACAACAGCACTGGGGGTCTGGGCTTTCCCAGAGAAACAACATCTCATGGCGCTCGGCCGCGGCAGAGCCTCTTGTCGAAAAGGCAAACGTCTGGCTCCTTCTGCCACAGGGAAGGGCCCAGCCCTGAAAGCTGTTGCTGCTCTTCACGGTCCCTTGGCACCCTATCTACAGGCACAACAGCACTGGGGGTCTGGGCTTTCCCAGAGACGCAATATCCCATGGCGCTAAGCCGCGGCAGAGCCTCTTGCCGAAAAGGCAAACGTCCGGCTCCTTCTCCCACAAGGAAGGGGCCAGCCCTGAAAGCTGTTGCTGCTCTTCAAGGTCCCATGGCGCCCTATCTACAGGCACAACAGCACTGGGGGTCTGGGCTTTCCCAGAGACGCAACATCCCATGGCGCTCGTTCGCGGCAGAGCCTCTTGCCGAAAAGGCAAACATCTGGCTCCTTCTCCCACAATGAAGGGCCCAGCCCTGAAAGCTGTTGCTGCTCTTCACGGTGCCTTGGCGCCGTTTCTACAGGCAGAAAAGCACTGGGGATCTGGGCTTTCCCAGAGACGCAATATCCCATGGCGCTAAGCCGCGGCAGAGCCTCTTGCCAAAAAGGCAAACGTCCGGCTCCTTCTCCCACAAGGAAGGGCCCAGCCCTGAAAGCTCTTGCTGCTCTTCACCTAACCTTGCTGTCCTATCTACAGGCACAACAGCACTGGGGATCTGTGCTTTCCCAGAGACGCAACATCTCATGGCGCTCGGCCGCGGCAGAGCCTCTTGCCGAAAAGGCAAATGTCCGGCTCCTTCTTCCACAGGGAAGGGCCCAGCCCTGAAAGCTCTTGCTGCTCTTCACGGTGCCTTGGCACCCTATCTTCAGGCACAACAGCACTGGGGATCTGTGCTTTCCCAGAGACGCAACATCTCATGGCGCTCGGCCGCGGCAGAGCCTCTTGCCGAAAAGGCAAACGTCCGGCTCCTTCTCCCACAAGGAAGGGCCCAGCCCTGAAAGCTGTTGCTGCTCTTCACGGTGCCTTGGCGCCCTATCTACAGGCACAACAGCACTGGGGGTCTGGGCTTTCCCAGAGACGCAATATCCCATGGCGCTCAGCCGCGGCAGAGCCTCTTGCCGAAAAGGCAAACGTCCGGCTCCTTCTCCCACAAGGAAGGGCCCAGCCCTGAAAGCTCTTGCTGCTCTTCACCTAACCTTGCTGTCCTATCTACAGGCACAACAGCACTGGGGATCTGTGCTTTCCCAGAGACGCAACATCTCATGGCGCTCGGCCGCGGCAGAGCCTCTTTCCGAAAAGGCAAATGTCCGGCTCCTTCTTCCACAGGGAAGGGCCCAGCCCTGAAAGCTGTTGCTGCTCTTCACGGTGTCTTGGCGCCCTATCTACAGGCACAACAGCACTGGGGTTCTGGGCTTTCCCAGAGAAGCAACATCTCATGGCGCTCGGCCGCGGCAGAGCCTCTAAACGAAAAAGCAAAAGTGCGGCTCCTTCTCCCACAAGGAAGGGCCCAGCCCTGAAAGCTGTTGCTGCTCTTCACGGTGCCTTGGCACCCTATCTACAGGCACAACAGCACTGGGGATCTGGGCTTTCCCAGAGAAGCAACATCTCATGGCGCTCGGCCGCGGCAGAGCCTCTTGCCGAAAAGGCAAACGTCCGGCTCCTTCTCCCACAGGGAAGGGCCCAGCCCTGAAAGCTGTTGCTGCTCTTCACGGTGCCTTAGCACCCTATCTTCAGGCACAACAGCACTGGGGATCTGGGCTTTCCCAGAGACGCAATATCCCATGGCGTTAAGCCACGGCAGAGCCTCTTGCCAAAAAGGCAAACGTCCGGCTCCTTCTCCCACAAGGAAGGGCCCAGCCCTGAAAGCTCTTGCTGCTCTTCACCTAACCTTGCTGTCCTATCTACAGGCACAACAGCACTGGGGATCTGTGCTTTCCCAGAGACGCAACATCTCATGGCGCTCGGCCGCGGCAGAGCCTCTTGCCGAAAAGGCAAACGTCCGGCTCCTTCTCCCACAAGGAAGGGCCCAGCCCTGAAAGCTCTTGCTGCTCTTCACGGTGCCTTGGCACCCTATCTACAGGCACAACAGCCCTGGGGATCTGTGCTTTCCCAGAGATGCAACATCTCATGGCGCTCGGCCGCGGCAGACCCTCTTGCCAAAAAGGGAAACATCCGGCTCCTTCTCCCACAGGGAAGAGCCCAGCCCTGAAAGCTGTTGCTGCTCTTCACGGTGCCTTGGCGCCGTTTCTACAGGCACAACAGCACTGGGGGTCTGGGCTTTCCCAGAGACGCAACATCTCATGGTGCTCGACCGCGGCAGAGCCTCTTGCCGAAAAGGCAAACGTCCGGCTCATTCACCCACAAGGAAGGGCCCAGTCCTGAAAGCTCTTGCTGCTCTTCACCTAACCTTGCTGTCCTATCTACATGCACAACAGCACTGGGGATCTGTGCTTTCCCAGAGAAGCAACATCTCATGGTGCTCGGCCGCGGCAGAGCCTCTTGCCGAAAAGGCAAACGTCCGGCTCCTTCTCCCACAGGGAAGGGCCCAGCCCTGAAAGCTCTTGCTGCTCTTCATGGTGCCTTGGCGCCCTATCTACAGGCACAACAGCAGTGGTGATCTGGGCTTTCCCAGAGAAGCAACTTCTCATGGCGCTCGGCCGCGGCAGAGCCTCTTGCCGAAAAGGCAAACGTCCGGCTCCTTCTCCCACAGCGAAGGGCCCAGCCCTGAAAGCTGTTGCTGCTCTTCACGGTCCCTTGGCGCCCTATCTACAGGCACAACAGCACTGGGGGTCTGGGCTTTCCCAGAGACGCAATATCCCATGGCGCTCGGCCGCGGCAGAGCCTCTTGCCGAAAAGGCAAACGTCCGGCTCCTTCTCCCACATCGAAGGGCCCAACCCTGAAAGCTGTTGCTGCTCTTCAAGGTCCCATGGCGCCCTATCTACAGGCACAACAGCACTGGGGATCTGGGCTTTCCCAGAGACGCAACATCCCATGGCGCTCGTTCGCGGCAGAGCCTCTTGCCGAAAAGGCAAACGTCTGGCTCCTTCTGCCACAGGGAAGGGCCCAGCCCTGAAAGCTGTTGCTGCTCTTCACGGTGCCTTGGCGCCGTATCTACAGGCACAACAGCACTGGGGGTCTGGGCTTTCCCAGAGACGCAATATCCCATGGCGCTAAGCCGCGGCAGAGCCTCTTGCCGAAAAGGCAAACGTCCGGCTCCTTCTCCCACAAGGAAGGGGCCAGCCCTGAAAGCTGTTGCTGCTCTTCCAGGTCCCATGGCGCCCTATCTACAGGCACAACAGCACTGGGGGTCTGGGCTTTCCCAGAGACGCAACATCCCATGGCGCTCGTTCGCGGCAGAGCCTCTTGCCGAAAAGGCAAACATCTGGCTCCTTCTCCCACAATGAAGGGCCCAGCCCTGAAAGCTGTTGCTGCTCTTCACGGTGCCTTGGCGCCGTTTCTACAGGCACAACAGCACTGGGGATCTGGGCTTTCCCAGAGACGCAATATCCCATGGCGCTAAGCCGCGGCAGAGCCTCTTGCCAAAAAGGCAAACGTCCGGCTCCTTCTCCCACAAGGAAGGGCCCAGCCCTGAAAGCTCTTGCTGCTCTTCACCTAACCTTGCTGTCCTATCTACAGGCACAACAGCACTGGGGATCTGGGCTTTCCCAGAGACGCAACATCTCATGGCGCTCGGCCGCGGCAGAGCCTCTTGCCGAAAAGGCAAATGTCCGGCTCCTTCTTCCACAGGGAAGGGCCCAGCCCTGAAAGCTCTTGCTGATCTTCACGGTGCCTTGGCACCCTATCTTCAGGCACAACAGCACTGGGGATCTGTGCTTTCCCAGAGACGCAACATCTCATGGCGCTCGGCCGCGGCAGAGCCTCTTGCCGAAAAGGCAAACGTCCGGCTCCTTCTCCCACAAGGAAGGGCCCAGCCCTGAAAGCTGTTGCTGCTCTTCACGGTCCCTTGGCGCCCTATCTACAGGCACAACAGCACTGGGGGTCTGGGCTTTCCCAGAGACGCAATATCCCATGGCGCTCAGCCGCGGCAGAGCCTCTTGCCGAAAAGGCAAACGTCCGGCTCCTTCTCCCACAAGGAAGGGCCCAGCCCTGAAAGCTCTTGCTGCTCTTCACCTAACCTTGCTGTCCTATCTACAGGCACAACAGCACTGGGGATCTGTGCTTTCCCAGAGACGCAACATCTCATGGCGCTCGGCCGCGGCAGAGCCTCTTTCCGAAAAGGCAAATGTCCGGCTCCTTCTTCCACAGGGAAGGGCCCAGCCCTGAAAGCTGTTGCTGCTCTTCACGGTGTCTTGGCGCCCTATCTACAGGCACAACAGCACTGGGGTTCTGGGCTTTCCCAGAGAAGCAACATCTCATGGCGCTCGGCCGCGGCAGAGCCTCTAAACGAAAAAGCAAAAGTGCGGCTCCTTCTCCCACAAGGAAGGGCCCAGCCCTGAAAGCTGTTGCTGCTCTTCACGGTGCCTTGGCACCCTATCTACAGGCACAACAGCACTGGGGATCTGGGCTTTCCCAGAGAAGCAACATCTCATGGCGCTCGGCCGCGGCAGAGCCTCTTGCCGAAAAGGCAAACGTCCGGCTCCTTCTCCCACAGGGAAGGGCCCAGCCCTGAAAGCTGTTGCTGCTCTTCACGGTGCCTTAGCACCCTATCTTCAGGCACAACAGCACTGGGGATCTGGGCTTTCCCAGAGACGCAATATCCCATGGCGCTAAGCCGCGGCAGAGCCTCTTGCCAAAAAGGCAAACGTCCGGCTCCTTCTCCCACAAGGAAGGGCCCAGCCCTGAAAGCTCTTGCTGCTCTTCACCTAACCTTGCTGTCCTATCTACAGGCACAACAGCACTGGGGATCTGTGCTTTCCCAGAGACGCAACATCTCATGGCGCTCGGCCGCGGCAGAGCCTCTTGCCGAAAAGGCAAACGTCCGGCTCCTTCTCCCACAAGGAAGGGCCCAGCCCTGAAAGCTGTTGCTGCTCTTCACGGTGCCTTGGCACCCTATCTACAGGCACAACAGCACTGGGGATCTGGGCTTTCCCAGAGAAGCAACATCTCATGGCGCTCGGCCGCGGCAGAGCCTCTTGCCGAAAAGGCAAACGTCCGGCTCCTTCTCCCACAGGGAAGGGCCCAGCCCTGAAAGCTGTTGCTGCTCTTCACGGTGCCTTAGCACCCTATCTACAGGCACAACAGCACTGGGGATCTGGGCTTTCCCAGAGACGCAACATCTCATGGCGCTCGGCCGCGGCAGAGCCTCTTGCCGAAAAGGCAAACGTCCGGCTCCTTCTCCCACAAGGAAGGGCCCAGCCCTTAAAGCTGTTGCTGCTCTTCACGGTGCCTTGGCACCCTATCTACAGGCACAACAGCACTGGGGATCTGTGCTTTCCCAGAGACACAACATCTCATGGAGCTCGGCCGCGGAAGAGCCTCTTGCCGAAAAGGGAAACGTCCGGCTCCTTCTCCCACAAGGAAGGGCCCAGCCCTGAAAGCTGTTGCTGCTCTTCACGGTGCCTTAGCACCCTATCTACAGGCACAACAGCACTGGGGATCTGGGCTTTCCCAGAGAAGCAACATCTCATGGCGCTCGGCCGCGGCAGAGCCTCTTGCAGAAAAGGCAAACGTCCGGCTCCTTCTCCCACAGGGAAGGGCCCAGCCCTGAAAGCTGTTGCTGCTCTTCACGGTGCCTTGGTGCCCTATCTACAGGCACAACAGCCCTGGGGGTCTGGGCTTTCCCAGAGACGCAACATCTCATGGCGCTCGGCCGCGGCAGAGCCTCTTGCCGAAAAGGCAAACGTCCGGCTCTTTCTCCCACAGGGAAGGGCCCAGCCCTGAAAGCTGTTGCTGCTGTTCACTGTCCCATGGCGCCCTATCTACAGGCACAACAGCAGTGGGGATCTGGACTTTCCCAGAGAAGCAACATCCCATGGCGCTCGGCCGCGGCAGAGCCTCTTGCCGAAAAGGCAAACGTCCGGCTCATTCTCCCACAGGGAAGGGCCCAGCCCTGAAAGCTGTTGCTGCTCTTCACGGTGTCTTGGCGCCCTATCTACAGGCACAACAGCACTGGGGATCTGGGCTTTCCCAGAGACGCAACATCTCATGGCGCTCGGCCACGGCAGAGCCTCTAACCGAAAAAGCAAAAGTGCGGCTCCTTCTCCCACAGGGAAGGGCCCAGCCCTGAAAGCTGTTGCTGCTCTTCACGGTGCCTTGGTGCCCTATCTACAGGCACAACAGCACTGCGGATCTGTGCTTTCCCACAGAAGCAACTTCTCATGGCGCTCGGCCGCGGCAGAGCCTCTTGCCGAAAAGGCAAACGTCCGGCTCCTTCTCCCACAGGGAAGGGCCCAGCCCTGAAAGCTCTTGCTGCTCTTCACGGTGCCTTGGCGCCCTATCTACAGGCACAACAGCACTGCGGATCTGGGCTTTCCCAGAGACGCAACATCTCATGGCGCTCGGGAGCGGCAGAGCCTCTTGCTGAAAAGGCAAACGTCCGGCTCATTCACCCACAAGGAAGGGCCCAGCCCTGAATCCTGTTGCTGCTCTTCACCTAACCTTGCTGTCCTATCTACAGGCACAACAGCACTGGGGATCTCGGCTTTCCCAGAGAAACAACATCTCATGGCGCTCGGCCGCGGCAGAGCCTCTAAGCGAAAAGGCAAACGTCCGGCTCATTCACCCACAAGGAAGGGCCCAGGCCTGAAAGCTCTTGCTGCTCTTCACCTAACCTTGCTGTCCTATCTACAGGCACAACAGCACTGGGGATCTGGGCTTTCCCAGAGAAGCAACATCTCATTGTGCTCGGCCGCGGCAGAGCCTCTTGCCGAAAAGGCAAACGTCCGGCTCCTTCTCCCACAGGGAAGGGCCCAGCCCTGAAAGCTGTTGCTGCTCTTCACGGTGCCTTGGCGCCCTATCTACAGGCACAACAGCACTGGGGATCTGTGCTTTCCCAGAGAAGCAACTTCTCATGGCGCTCGGCCGCGGCAGAGCCTCTTGCCGAAAAGGCAAACGTCCGGCTCCTTCTCCCACAGCGAAGGGCCCAGCCCTGAAAGCTGTTGCTGCTCTTCACGGTCCCTTGGCGCCCTATCTACAGGCACAACAGCCCTGGGGGTCTGGGCTTTCCCAGAGACGCAATATCCCATGGCGCTCAGCCGCGGCAGAGCCTCTTGCCGAAAAGGCAAACGTCCGGCTCCTTCTCCCACATCGAAGGGCCCAGCCCTGAAAGCTGTTGCTGCTCTTCAAGGTCCCATGGCGCCCTATCTACAGGCACAACAGCACTGGGGATCTGGGCTTTCCCAGAGACGCAACATCTCATGGCGCTCGTTCGCGGCAGAGCCTCTTGCCGAAAAGGCAAACGTCTGGCTCCTTCTCCCACAATGAAGGGCCCAGCCCTGAAAGCTGTTGCTGCTCTTCACGGTGCCTTGGCGCCGTATCTACAGGCACAACAGCACTGCTGGTCTGGGCTTTCCCAGAGAAACAACATCTCATGGCGCTCGGCCGCGGCAGAGCCTCTTGTCGAAAAGGCAAACGTCTGGCTCCTTCTCCCACAGGGAAGGGCCCAGCCCTGAAAGCTGTTGCTGTTCTTCACGGTCCCTTGGCACCCTATCTACAGCCACAACAGCACTGGGGGTCTGGGCTTTCCCAGAGACGCAATATCCCATGGCGCTAAGCCGCGGCAGAGCCTCTTGCCGAAAAGGCAAACGTCCGGCTCATTCTCCCACAAGGAAGGGGCCAGCCCTGAAAGCTGTTGCTGCTCTTCAAGGTCCCATGGCGCCCTATCTACAGGCACAACAGCACTGGGGGTCTGGGCTTTCCCAGAGACGCAACATCCCATGGCGCTCGTTTGCGGCAGAGCCTCTTGCCGAAAAGGCAAACATCTGGCTCCTTCTCCCACAATGAAGGGCCCAGCCCTGAAAGCTGTTGCTGCTCTTCACGGTGCCTTGGCGCCGTTTCTACAGGCACAACAGCACTGGGGGTCTGGGCTTTCCCAGAGACGCAATATCCCATGGCGCTAAGCCGCGGCAGAGCCTCTTGCCAAAAAGGCAAACGTCCGGCTCCTTCTCCCACAAGGAAGGGCCCAGCCCTTAAAGCTGTTGCTGCTCTTCACGGTGCCTTGGCACCCTATCTACAGGCACAACAGCACTGGGGATCTGTGCTTTCCCAGAGACACAACATCTCATGGAGCTCGGCCGCGGAAGAGCCTCTTGCCGAAAAGGGAAACGTCCGTCTCCTTCTCCCACAAGGAAGGGCCCAGCCCTGAAAGCTGTTGCTGCTCTTCACGGTGCCTTAGCACCCTATCTACAGGCACAACAGCACTGGGGATCTCGGCTTTCCCAGAGAAGCAACATCTCATGGCGCTCGGCCGCGGCAGATCCTCTTGCAGAAAAGGCAAACGTCCGGCTCCTTCTCCCACAGGGAAGGGCCCAGCCCTGAAAGCTGTTGCTGCTCTTCACGGTGCCTTGGTGCCCTATCTACAGGCACAACAGCCCTGGGGGTCTGGGCTTTCCCAGAGACGCAACATCTCATGGCGCTCGGCCGCGGCAGAGCCTCTTGCCGAAAAGGCAAACGTCCGGCTCTTTCTCCCACAGGGAAGGGCCCAGCCCTGAAAGCTCTTGCTGCTGTTCACTGTCCCATGGCGCCCTATCTACAGGCACAACAGCAGTGGGGATCTGGACTTTCCCAGAGAAGTAACATCCCATGGCGCTCGGCCGCGGCAGAGCCTCTTGCCGAAAAGGCAAACGTCCGGCTCATTCTCCCACAGGGAAGGGCCCAGCCCTGAAAGCTGTTGCTGCTCTTCACGGTGTCTTGGCGCCCTATCTACAGGCACAACAGCACTGGGGATCTGGGCTTTCCCAGAGACGCAACATCTCATGGCGCTCGGCCACGGCAGAGCCTCTAACCGAAAAAGCAAATGTGCGGCTCCTTCTCCCACAGGGAAGGGCCCAGCCCTGAAAGCTGTTGCTGCTCTTCACGGTGCCTTGGTGCCCTATCTACAGGCACAACAGCACTGCGGATCTGTGCTTTCCCACAGAAGCAACTTCTCATGGCGCTCGGCCGCGGCAGAGCCTCTTGCCGAAAAGGCAAACGTCCGGCTCCTTCTCCCACAGGGAAGGGCCCAGCCCTGAAAGCTCTTGCTGCTCTTCACGGTGCCTTGGCGCCCTATCTACAGGCACAACAGCACTGCGGATCTGGGCTTTCCCAGAGACGCAACATATCATGGCGCTCGGGAGCGGCAGAGCCTCTTGCTGAAAAGGCAAACGTCCGGCTCATTCACCCACAAGGAAGGGCCCAGCCCTGAATCCTGTTGCTGCTCTTCACCTAACCTTGCTGTCCTATCTACAGGCACAACAGCACTGGGGATCTCGGCTTTCCCAGAGAAACAACATCTCATGGCGCTCGGCCGCGGCAGAGCCTCTTGCCGAAAAGGCAAACGTCCGGCTCATTCACCCACAAGGAAGGGCCCAGCCCTGAAAGCTCTTGCTGCTCTTCACCTAACCTTGCTGTCCTATCTACAGGCACAACAGCACTGGGGATCTGGGCTTTCCCAGAGAAGCAACATCTCATTGTGCTCGGCCGCGGCAGAGCCTCTTGCCGAAAAGGCAAACGTCCGGCTCCTTCTCCCACAGGGAAGGGCCCAGCCCTGAAAGCTCTTGCTGCTCTTCACGGTGCCTTGGCGCCCTATCTACAGGCACAACAGCACTGGGGATCTGTGCTTTCCCAGAGAAGCAACTTCTCATGGCGCTTGGCCGCGGCAGAGCCTCTTGCCGAAAAGGCAAACGTCCGGCTCCTTCTCCCACAGCGAAGGGCCCAGCCCTGAAAGCTGTTGCTGCTCTTCACGGTCCCTTGGCGCCCTATCTACAGGCACAACAGCCCTGGGGGTCTGGGCTTTCCCAGAGACGCAATATCCCATGGCGCTCAGCCGCGGCAGAGCCTCTTGCCGAAAAGGCAAACGTCCGGCTCCTTCTCCCACATCGAAGGGCCCAGCCCTGAAAGCTGTTGCTGCTCTTCAAGGTCCCATGGCGCCCTATCTACAGGCACAACAGCACTGGGGATCTGGGCTTTCCCAGAGACGCAACATCTCATGGCGCTCGTTCGCGGCAGAGCCTCTTGCCGAAAAGGCAAACGTCTGGCTCCTTCTCCCACAATGAAGGGCCCAGACCTGAAAGCTGTTGCTGCTCTTCACGGTGCCTTGGCGCCGTATCTACAGGCACAACAGCACTGCTGGTCTGGGCTTTCCCAGAGAAACAACATCTCATGGCGCTCGGCCGCGGCAGAGCCTCTTGTCGAAAAGGCAAACGTCTGGCTCCTTCTGCCACAGGGAAGGGCCCAGCCCTGAAAGCTGTTGCTGTTCTTCACTGTCCCTTGGCACCCTATCTACAGCCACAACAGCACTGGGGGTCTGGGCTTTCCCAGAGACGCAATATCCCATGGCGCTAAGCCGCGGCAGAGCCTCTTGCCGAAAAGGCAAACGTCCGGCTCATTCTCCCACAAGGAAGGGGCCAGCCCTGAAAGCTGTTGCTGCTCTTCAAGGTCCCATGGCGCCCTATCTACAGGCACAACAGCACTGGGGGTCTGGGCTTTCCCAGAGACGCAACATCCCATGGCGCTCGTTTGCGGCAGAGCCTCTTGCCGAAAAGGCAAACATCTGGCTCCTTCTCCCACAATGAAGGGCCCAGCCCTGAAAGCTGTTGCTGCTCTTCACGGTGCCTTGGCGCCGTTTCTACAGGCACAACAGCACTGGGGGTCTGGGCTTTCCCAGAGACGCAATATCCCATGGCGCTAAGCCGCGGCAGAGCCTCTTGCCAAAAAGGCAAACGTCCGGCTCCTTCTCCCACAAGGAAGGGCCCAGCCCTGAAAGCTCTTGCTGCTCTTCACCTAACCTTGCTGTCCTATCTACAGGCACAACAGCACTGGGGATCTGGACTTTCCCAGAGACGCAACATCTCATGGCGCTCGGCCGCGGCAGAGCCTCTTGCCGAAAAGGCAAATGTCCGGCTCCTTCTTCCACAGGGAAGGGCCCAGCCCTGAAAGCTCTTGCTGCTCTTCACGGTGCCTTGGCACCCTATCTTCAGGCACAACAGCACTGGGGATCTCGGCTTTCCCAGAGACGCAACATCTCATGGTGCTCGGCCGCGGCAGAGCCTCTTGCCGAAAAGGCAAACGTCCGGCTCCTTCTCCCACAAGGAAGGGCCCAGCCCTGAAAGCTCTTGCTGCTCTTCACGGTGCCTTGGCACCCTATCTACAGGCACAACAGCCCTGGGGATCTGTGCTTTCCCAGAGATGCAACATCTCATGGCGCTCGGCCGCGGCAGAGCCTCTTGCCAAAAAGGCAAACATCCGGCTCCTTCTCCCACATCGAAGGGCCCAGCCCTGAAAGCTGTTGCTGCTCTTCACGGTGCCTTGGCGCCCTATCTACAGGCACAACAGCACTGGGGGTCTGGGCTTTCCCAGAGACGCAACATCCCATGGCGCTCAGCCGCGGCAGAGCCTCTTGCCGAAAAGGCAAACGTCCGGCTCCTTCTCCCACAAGGAAGGGCCCAGCCCTGAAAGCTCTTGCTGCTCTTCACATAACCTTGCTGTCCTATCTACAGGCACAACAGCACTGGGGATCTGTGCTTTCCCAGAGACGCAACATCTCATGGCGCTCGGCCGCGGCAGAGCCTCTTTCCGAAAAGGCAAATGTCCGGCTCCTTCTTCCACAGGGAAGGGCCCAGCCCTGAAAGCTCTTGCTGCTCTTCACGGTGCCTTGGTGCCCTATCTTCAGGCACAACAGCACTGGGGATCTGTGCTTTCCCAGAGACGCAACATCTCATGGCGCTCGGCCGCGGCAGAGCCTCTTGCCGAAAAGGCAAACGTCCGGCTCCTTCTCCCACAAGGAAGGGCCCAGCCCTGAAAGCTCTTGCTGCTCTTCACGGTGCCTTGGCACCCTATCTACAGGCACAACAGCAGTGGGGATCTGGGCTTTCCCAGAGATGCAACATCTCATGGCGCTCGGCCGCGGCAGACCCTCTTGCCGAAAAGGCAAACGTCCTGCTCCTTCTCCCACAATGAAGGGCCCAGCCCTGAAAGCTGTTGCTGCTCTTCACGGTGCCTTGGTGCCCTATCTACAGGCACAACAGCACTGGGGGTCTGGGCTTTCCCAGAGACGCAACATCCCATGGCGCTCAGCCGCGGCAGAGCCTCTTGCCGAAAAGGCAAACGTCCGGCTCCTTCTTCCACAGGGAAGGGCCCAGCCCTGAAAGCTCTTGCTGCTCTTCACGGTGCCTTAGCACCCTATCTTCAGGCACAACAGCACTGGGGATCTGTGCTTTCCCAGAGACGCAACATCTCATGGCGCTCGGCCGCGGCAGAGCCTCTTGCCGAAAAGGAAAACGTCCGGCTCCTTCTCCCACAAGGAAGGGCCCAGCCCTGAAAGCTGTTGCTGCTCTTCACGGTGCCTTGGCACCCTATCTACAGGCACAACAGCACTGGGGATCTGTGCTTTCCCAGAGTAGCAACATCTCATGGCGCTCGGCCGCGGCAGAGCCTCTTGCCGAAAAGGCAAACGTCCTGCTCCTTCTCCCACAATGAAGGGCCCAGCCCTGAAAGCTGTTGCTGCTCTTCACGGTGCCTTGGCACCCTATCTACAGGCACAACAGCACTGGGGGTCTGGGCTTTCCCAGAGACGCAACATCCCATGGCGCTCAGCCGCGGCAGAGCCTCTTGCCGAAAAGGCAAACGTCCGGCTCCTTCTCCCACAAGGAAGGGCCCAGCCCTGAAAGCTCTTGCTGCTCTTCACCTAACCTTGCTGTCCTATCTACAGGCACAACAGTACTGGGGATCTCGGCTTTCCCAGAGAAGCAACATCTCATGGCGCTCGGCCGTGGCAGAGCCGCTTTCCGAAAAGGCAAATGTCCGGCTCCTTCTTCCACAGGGAAGGGCCCAGCCCTGAAAGCTCTTGCTGCTCCTCACAGTGCCTTGGTGCCCTATCTACAGGCACAACAGCACTGGGGATCTGTGCTTTCCCACAGACGCAACATCTCATGGTGCTCGGCCGTGGCAGAGCCTCTTGCCGAAAAGGCAAACGTCCGGCTCCTTCTCCCACAAGGAAGGGCCCAGCCCTGAAAGCTCTTGCTGCTCTTCACAGTGCCTTGGCGCCCTATCTACAGGCACAACAGCCCTGGGGCTCTGGGCTTTCCCAGAGACGCAACATCTCATGGCGCTCGGCCGCGGCAGAGCCTCTTGCCGAAAAGGCAAACGTCCGGCTCTTTCTCCCACAGGGAAGGGCCCAGCCCTGAAAGCTGTTGCTGCTGTTCACTGTCCCATGGCGCCCTATCTATAGGCACAACAGCAGTGGGCATCTGGACTTTCCCAGAGAAGCAACATCCCATGGCGCTCGGCCGCGGCAGAGCCTCTTGCCGAAAAGGCAAACGTCCGGCTCCTTCTCCCACAGGGAAGGGCCCAGCCCTGAAAGCTGTTGCTGCTCTTCACGGTGTCTTGGCGCCCTATCTACAGGCACAAGAGCACTGGGGATCTGGGCTTTCCCAGAGACGCAACATCTCATGGCGCTCGGCCGCGGCAGAGCCTCTAACCGAAAAAGCAAAAGTGCGGCTCCTTCTCCCACAGGGAAGGGCCCAGCCCTGAAAGCTGTTGCTGCTCTTCACGGTGCCTTGGCGCCCTATCTACAGGCACAACAGCACTGGGGATATGGGCTTTCCCAGAGACGCAACATCTCATGGCGCTCGGCCGCGGCAGAGCCTCTTGCCGAAAAGGCAAACGTCCGGCTCATTCACCCACAAGGAAGGGCCCAGCCCTGAAAGCTGTTGCTGCTCTTCACGGTGCCTTAGCTTCCTATCTACAGGCACAACAGCACTGGGGATCTGTGCTTTCCCAGAGACGCAACATCCCATGGCGCTCGGCCGCGGCAGAGCCTCTTGCCGAAAAGGCAAACGTCTGGCTCATTCTCCCACAGGGAAAGGCCCAGCCCTGAAAGCTGTTGCTGCTCTTCATGGTGCCTTGGTGCCCTATCTACAGGCACAAGAGCACTGGGGTTCTGGGCTTTCCCAGAGACGCAACATCCCATGGCGCTCGGCCGCGGCAGACCCTATTGCCGAAAAGGCAAACGTCCGTCTCCTTCTCCCACAAGGAAGGGCCCAGCCCTGAAAGCTGTTGCTGCTCTTCACCTAACCTTGCTGTCCTATCTACAGGCACAACAGCACTGGGGATCTCGGCTTTCCCAGAGAAATAACATCTCATGGCGCTCGGCCGCGGCAGAGCCTCTTGCCGAAAAGGCAAACGTCTGGCACATTCTCCCACAGGGAAGGGCCCAGCCCTGAAAGCTGTTGCCGCTCTTCACGGTGCCTTGGCGCCCTATCTACAGGCACAACAGCACTGGGGATCTGGGCTTTCCCAGAGACGCAACATCTCATGGCGCTCGGCCGCGGCAGAGCCTCTTGCCGAAAAGGCAAACGTCCGGCTCATTCACCCACAAGGAAGGGCCCAGCCCTGAAAGCTCTTGCTGCTCTTCACGGTGCCTTGGCGCCCTATCTACAGGCACAACAGCACTGCGGATCTGTGCTTTCCCAGAGAAGCAACATCTCATGGCGCTCGGCCGCGGCAGAGCCTCTTGCCGAAAAGGCAAACGTCCGGCTCCTTCTCCCACAGGGAAGGGCCCAGCCCTGAAAGCTCTTGCTGCTCTTCACGGTGCCTTGGCGCCCTATCTACAGGCACAACAGCACTGCGGATCTGTGCTTTCCCAGAGAAGCAACTTCTCATGGCGCTCGGCCGCGGCAGAGCCACTTGCAGAAAAGGCAAACGTCCGGCTCCTTCTCCCACAGCGAAGGGCCCAGCCCTGAAAGCTGTTGCTGCTCTTCACGGTCCCTTGGCGCCCTATCTACAGGCACAACAGCACTGGGGGTCTGGGCTTTCCCAGAGACGCAATATCCCATGGCGCTCAGCCGCGGCAGAACCTCTTGCCGAAAAGGCAAACGTCCGGCTCTTTCTCCCTCAGGGAAGGGCCCAGCCCTGAAAGCTGTTGCTGCTCTTCAAGGTCCCATGGCGCCCTATCTACAGGCACAACAGCACTGGGGATCTGGGCTTTCCCAGAGACGCAACATCCCATGGCGCTCGTTCGCGGCAGAGCCTCTTGCCGAAAAGGCAAACGTCCGGCTCATTCTCCCAAAGGGAAGGGCCCAGCCCTGAAAGCTCTTGCTGCTCTTCACGGTGCCTTGGCGCCCTATCTACAGGCACAACAGCACTGGGGATCTCGGCTTTCCCAGAGAAGCAACATCTCATGGCGCTCGGCCGCGGCAGAGCCTCTTGCCGAAAAGGCAAACGTCCGGCTCCTTCTCCCACAGGGAAGGGCCCAGCCCTGAAAGCTGTTGCTGCTCTTCACGGTGCCTTGGCGCCCTATCTACAGGCACAACAGCCCTGGGGGTCTGGGCTTTCCCAGAGACGCAACATCTCATGGCGCTCGGCCGCGGAAGAGCCTCTTGCCGAAAAGGCAAACGTCCGGCTCTTTCTCCCTCAGGGAAGGGCCCAGCCCTGAAAGCTGTTGCTGCTGTTCACTGTCCCATGGCGCCCTATCTACAGGCACAACAGCAGTGGGCATCTGGACTTTCCCAGAGAAGCAACATCCCATGGCGCTCGGCCGCGGCAGAGCCTCTTGCCGAAAAGGCAAACGTCCGGCTCCTTCTCCCACAGGGAAGGGCCCAGCCCTGAAAGCTGTTGCTGCTCTTCACGGTGTCTTGGCGCCCTATCTACAGGCACAACAGCCCTGGGGATCTGGGCTTTCCCAGAGACGCAACATCTCATGGCGCTCGGCCGCGGCAGAGCCTCTAACCGAAAAAGCAAAAGTGCGGCTCCTTCTCCCACAGGGAAGGGCCCAGCCCTGAAAGCTCTTGCTGCTCTTCACGGTGCCTTGGCGCCCTATCTACAGGCACAACAGCACTGGGGATCTGGGCTTTCCCAGAGACGCAACATCTCATGGCGCTCGGCCGCGGAAGAGCCTCTTGCCGAAAAGGCAAACGTCCGGCTCATTCACCCACAGGGAAGGGCCCAGCCCTGAAAGCTGTTGCTGCTCTTCACGGTGCCTTAGCTTCCTATCTACAGGCACAACAGCCCTGGGGATCTGGGCTTTCCCAGAGACGCAACATCTCATGGCGCTCGGCCGCGGCAGAGCCTCTTGCCGAAAAGGCAAACGTCCGGCTCATTCACCCACAAGGAAGGGCCCAGCCCTGAAAGCTGTTGCTGCTCTTCACGGTGCCTTAGCTTCCTATCTACAGGCACAACAGCACTGGGGATCTGTGCTTTCCCAGAGACGCAACATCCCATGGCGCTCGGCCGCGGCAGAGCCTCTTGCCGAAAAGGCAAACGTCTGGCTCATTCTCCCACAGGGAAAGGCCCAGCCCTGAAAGCTGTTGCTGCTCTTCATGGTGCCTTGGTGCCCTATCTACAGGCACAAGAGCACTGGGGTTCTGGGCTTTCCCAGAGACGCAACATCCCATGGCGCTCGGCCGCGGCAGACCCTATTGCCGAAAAGGCAAACGTCCGTCTCATTCTCCCACAAGGAAGGGCCCAGCCCTGAAAGCTGTTGCTGCTCTTCACCTAACCTTGCTGTCCTATCTACAGGCACAACAGCACTGGGGATCTCGGCTTTCCCAGAGAAATAACATCTCATGGCGCTCGGCCGCGGCAGAGCCTCTTGCCGAAAAGGCAAACGTCTGGCACATTCTCCCACAGGGAAGGGCCCAGCCCTGAAAGCTGTTGCCGCTCTTCACGGTGCCTTGGCGCCCTATCTACAGGCACAACAGCACTGGGGATCTGGGCTTTCCCAGAGACGCAACATCTCATGGCGCTCGGCCGCGGAAGAGCCTCTTGCCGAAAAGGCAAACGTCCGGCTCATTCACCCAAAAGGAAGGGCCCAGCCCTGAAAGCTCTTGCTGCTCTTCACCTAACCTTGCTGTCCTATCTACAGGCACAACAGCACTGGGGATCTGTGCTTTCCCAGAGAAGCAACATCTCATGGCGCTCGGCCGCGGCAGAGCCTCTTGCCGAAAAGGCAAACGTCCGGCTCCTTCTCCCACAGGGAAGGGCCCAGCCCTGAAAGCTCTTGCTGCTCTTCACGGTGCCTTGGCGCCCTATCTACAGGCACAACAGCACTGCGGATCTGTGCTTTCCCAGAGAAGCAACTTCTCATGGCGCTCGGCCGCGGCAGAGCCACTTGCCGAAAAGGCAAACGTCCGGCTCCTTCTCCCACAGCGAAGGGCCCAGCCCTGAAAGCTGTTGCTGCTCTTCACGGTCCCTTGGCGCCCTATCTACAGGCACAACAGCACTGGGGGTCTGGGCTTTCCCAGAGACGCAATATCCCATGGCGCTCAGCCGCGGCAGAACCTCTTGCCGAAAAGGCAAACGTCCGGCTCCTTCTCCCACATCGAATGGCCCAGCCCTGAAAGCTGTTGCTGCTCTTCAAGGTCCCATGGCGCCCTATCTACAGGCACAACAGCACTGGGGATCTGGGCTTTCCCAGAGACGCAACATCCCATGGCGCTCGTTCGCGGCAGAGCCTCTTGCCGAAAAGGCAAACGTCCGGCTCATTCTCCCAAAGGGAAGGGCCCAGCCCTGAAAGCTCTTGCTGCTCTTCACGGTGCCTTGGCGCCCTATCTACAGGCACAACAGCACTGGGGATCTCGGCTTTCCCAGAGAAGCAACATCTCATGGCGCTCGGCCGCGGCAGAGCCTCTTGCCGAAAAGGCAAACGTCCGGCTCCTTCTCCCACAGGGAAGGGCCCAGCCCTGAAAGCTGTTGCTGCTCTTCACGGTGCCTTGGCGCCCTATCTACAGGCACAACAGCACTGGGGGTCTGGGCTTTCCCAGAGACGCAACATCTCATGGCGCTCGGCCGCGGAAGAGCCTCTTGCCGAAAAGGCAAACGTCCGGCTCTTTCTCCCTCAGGGAAGGGCCCAGCCCTGAAAGCTGTTGCTGCTGTTCACTGTCCCATGGCGCCCTATCTACAGGCACAACAGCAGTGGGCATCTGGACTTTCCCAGAGAAGCAACATCCCATGGCGCTCGGCCGCGGCAGAGCCTCTAACCGAAAAAGCAAAAGTGCGGCTCCTTCTCCCACAGGGAAGGGCCCAGCCCTGAAAGCTGTTGCTGCTCTTCACGGTGCCTTGGCGCCCTATCTACAGGCACAACAGCACTGGGGATCTGGGCTTTCCCAGAGACGCAACATCTCATGGCGCTCGGCCGCGGCAGAGCCTCTTGCCGAAAAGGCAAACGTCCGGCTCATTCACCCACAAGGAAGGGCCCAGCCCTGAAAGCTCTTGCTGCTCTTCACGGTGTCTTGGCGCCCTATCTACAGGCACAACAGCCCTGGGGATCTGGGCTTTCCCAGAGACGCAACATCTCATGGCGCTCGGCCGCGGCAGAGCCTCTAACCGAAAAAGCAAAAGTGCGGCTCCTTCTCCCACAGGGAAGGGCCCAGCCCTGAAAGCTGTTGCTGCTCTTCACGGTGCCTTGGCGCCCTATCTACAGGCACAACAGCACTGGGGATCTGGGCTTTCCCAGAGACGCAGCATCTCATGGCGCTCGGCCGCGGCAGAGCCTCTTGCCGAAAAGGCAAACGTCCGGCTCATTCACCCACAAGGAAGGGCCCAGCCCTAAAAGCTGTTGCTGCTGTTCACGGTGCCTTAGCTTCCTATCTACAGGCACAACAGCACTGGGGTTCTGGCCTTTCCCAGAGACGCAACATCCCATGGCGCTCGGCCGCGGCAGACCCTATTGCCGAAAAGGCAAACGTCCGGCTCCTTCTCCCACAAGGAAGGGCCCAGCCCTGAAAGCTGTTGCTGCTCTTCACGGTGCCTTGGCGCCCTATCTACAGGCACAACAGCACTGGGGATCTCGGCTTTCCCAGAGAAGCAACATCTCATGGCGCTCGGCCGCGGCAGAGCCTCTTGCCGATAAGGCAAACGTCTGGCTCCTTCTCCCACAGGGAAGGGCCCAGCCCTGAAAGCTGTTGCTGCTCTTCACGGTGCCTTAGCGTCCTATCTACAGGCACAACAGCACTGGGGATCTGTGCTTTCCCAGTGAACCAACATCTCATGGCGCTCGGCCGCGGCAGAGCCACTTGCTGAAAAGGCAAACATCCGGATCCGTCTCCCACAGGGAAGGGCCCAGGCCTGAAAGCTGTTGCTGCTCTTCACGGTGCCTTGGCGCCCTATCTACAGGCACAACAGCCCTGGGGATCTGGGCTTTCCCAGAGACGCAACATCTCATGGCGCTCGGCCGCGGCAGAGCCTCTAACCGAAAAAGCAAAAGTGCGGCTCCTTCTCCCACAGGGAAGGGCCCAGGCCTGAAAGCTCTTGCTGCTCTTCACGGTGTCTTGGCGCCCTATCTACAGGCACAACAGCCCTGGGGATCTGGGCTTTCCCAGAGACGCAACATCTCATGGCGCTCGGCCGCGGCAGAGCCTCTAACCGAAAAAGCAAAAGTGCGGCTCCTTCTCCCACAGGGAAGGGCCCAGCCCTGAAAGCTGTTGCTGCTCTTCACGGTGCCTTGGCGCCCTATCTACAGGCACAACAGCACTGGGGATCTGGGCTTTCCCAGAGACGCAACATCTCATGGCGCTCGGCCGCGGCAGAGCCTCTTGCCGAAAAGGCAAACGTCCGGCTCCTTCTCCCACAGGGAAGGGCCCAGCCCTGAAAGCTGTTGCTGCTCTTCACGGTGCCTTGGCGCCCTATCTACATGCACAACAGCCCTGGGGGTCTGGGCTTTCCCAGAGACGCAACATCTCATGGCGCTCGGCCGCGGAAGAGCCTCTTGCCGAAAAGGCAAACGTCCGGCTCTTTCTCCCTCAGGGAAGGGCCCAGCCCTGAAAGCTGTTGCTGCTGTTCACTGTCCCATGGCGCCCTATCTACAGGCACAACAGCAGTGGGCATCTGGACTTTCCCAGAGAAGCAACATCCCATGGCGCTCGGCCGCGGCAGAGCCTCTTGCCGAAAAGGCAAACGTCCGGCTCCTTCTCCCACAGGGAAGGGCCCAGCCCTGAAAGCTGTTGCTGCTCTTCACGGTGTCTTGGCGCCCTATCTACAGGCACAACAGCCCTGGGGACCTGGGCTTTCCCAGAGACGCAACATCTCATGGCGCTCGGCCGCGGCAGAGCCTCTAACCGAAAAAGCAAAAGTGCGGCTCCTTCTCCCACAGGGAAGGGCCCAGCCCTGAAAGCTGTTGCTGCTCTTCACGGTGCCTTGGCGCCCTATCTACAGGCACAACAGCACTGGGGATCTGGGCTTTCCCAGAGACGCAACATCTCATGGCGCTCGGCCGCGGCAGAGCCTCTTGCCGAAAAGGCAAACGTCCGGCTCATTCACCCACAAGGAAGGGCCCAGCCCTGAAAGCTCTTGCTGCTCTTCACGGTGCCTTAGCTTCCTATCTACAGGCACAACAGCCCTGGGGATCTGTGCTTTCCCAGAGACGCAACATCTCATGGCGCTCGGCCGCGGCAGAGCCTCTTGCCGAAAAGGCAAACGTCCGGCTCCTTCTCCCACAGGGAAGGGCCCAGCCCTGAAAGCTGTTGCTGCTCTTCACGGTGTCTTGGCGCCCTATCTACAGGCACAACAGCCCTGGGGATCTGGGCTTTCCCAGAGACGCAACATCTCATGGCGCTCGGCCGCGGCAGAGCCTCTAACCGAAAAAGCAAAAGTGCGGCTCCTTCTCCCACAGGGAAGGGCCCAGCCCTGAAAGCTGTTGCTGCTCTTCACGGTGCCTTGGCGCCCTATCTACAGGCACAACAGCACTGGGGATCTGGGCTTTCCCAGAGACGCAACATCTCATGGCGCTCGGCCGTGGCAGAGCCTCTTGCCGAAAAGGCAAACGTCCGGCTCATTCACCCACAAGGAAGGGCCCAGCCCTAAAAGCTGTTGCTGCTCTTCACGGTGCCTTAGCTTCCTATCTACAGGCACAACAGCACTGGGGTTCTGGCCTTTCCCAGAGACGCAACATCCCATGGCGCTCGGCCGCGGCAGACCCTATGGCCGAAAAGGCAAACGTCCGGCTCCTTCTCCCACAAGGAAGGGCCCAGCCCTGAAAGCTGTTGCTGCTCTTCACGGTGCCTTGGCGCCCTATCTACAGGCACAACAGCACTGGGGATCTCGGCTTTCCCAGAGAAGCAACATCTCATGGCGCTCGGCCGCGGCAGAGCCTCTTGCCGATAAGGCAAACGTCTGGCTCCTTCTCCCACAGGGAAGGGCCCAGCCCTGAAAGCTGTTGCTGCTCTTCACGGTGCCTTAGCGTCCTATCTACAGGCACAACAGCACTGGGGATCTGTGCTTTCCCAGTGAACCAACATCTCATGGCGCTCGGCCGCGGCAGAGCCACTTGCTGAAAAGGCAAACATCCGGATCCGTCTCCCACAGGGAAAGGCCCAGGCCTGAAAGCTGTTGCTGCTCTTCACGGTGCCTTGGCGCCCTATCTACAGGCACAACAGCCCTGGGGATCTGGGCTTTCCCAGAGACGCAACATCTCATGGCGCTCGGCCGCGGCAGAGCCTCTAACCGAAAAAGCAAAAGTGCGGCTCCTTCTCCCACAGGGAAGGGCCCAGGCCTGAAAGCTCTTGCTGCTCTTCACGGTGTCTTGGCGCCCTATCTACAGGCACAACAGCCCTGGGGATCTGGGCTTTCCCAGAGACGCAACATCTCATGGCGCTCGGCCGCGGCAGAGCCTCTAACCGAAAAAGCAAAAGTGCGGCTCCTTCTCCCACAGGGAAGGGCCCAGCCCTGAAAGCTGTTGCTGCTCTTCACGGTGCCTTGGCGCCCTATCTACAGGCACAACAGCACTGGGGATCTGGGCTTTCCCAGAGACGCAACATCTCATGGCGCTCGGCCGCGGCAGAGCCTCTTGCCGAAAAGGCAAACGTCCGGCTCCTTCTCCCACAGGGAAGGGCCCAGCCCTGAAAGCTGTTGCTGCTCTTCACGGTGCCTTGGCGCCCTATCTACAGGCACAACAGCCCTGGGGGTCTGGGCTTTCCCAGAGACGCAACATCTCATGGCGCTCGGCCGCGGAAGAGCCTCTTGCCGAAAAGGCAAACGTCCGGCTCTTTCTCCCTCAGGGAAGGGCCCAGCCCTGAAAGCTGTTGCTGCTGTTCACTGTCCCATGGCGCCCTATCTACAGGCACAACAGCAGTGGGCATCTGGACTTTCCCAGAGAAGCAACATCCCATGGCGCTCGGCCGCGGCAGAGCCTCTTGCCGAAAAGGCAAACGTCCGGCTCCTTCTCCCACAGGGAAGGGCCCAGCCCTGAAAGCTGTTGCTGCTCTTCACGGTGTCTTGGCGCCCTATCTACAGGCACAACAGCCCTGGGGATCTGGGCTTTCCCAAAGACGCAACATCTCATGGCGCTCGGCCGCGGCAGAGCCTCTAACCGAAAAAGCAAAAGTGCGGCTCCTTCTCCCACAGGGAAGGGCCCAGCCCTGAAAGCTGTTGCTGCTCTTCACAGTGCCTTGGCGCCCTATCTACAGGCACAACAGCAGTGGGGATCTGGGCTTTCCCAGAGACGCAACATCTCATGGCGCTCGGCCGCGGCAGAGCCTCTTGCCGAAAAGGCAAACGTCCGGCTCCTTCTCCCACAGGGAAGGGCCCAGCCCTGAAAGCTGTTGCTGCTCTTCATGGTGCCTTGGCGCCCTATCTACAGGCACAAGAGCACTGGGGTTCTGGGCTTTCCCAGAGACGCAACATCCCATGGCGCTCGGCCGCGGCAGACCCTATTGCCGAAAAGGCAAACGTCTGGCTCATTCACCCACAGGGAAGGGCCCAGCCCGGAATCCTGTTGCTGCTCTTCACCTAACCTTGCTGTCCTATCTACAGGCACAACAGCACTGGGGATCTCGGCTTTCCCAGAGAAACAACATCTCATGGCGCTCGGCCGCGGCAGAGCCTCTTGCCGAAAGGCAAACGTCTGGCTCCTTCTCCCACAGGGAAGGGCCCAGCCCTGAAAGCTGTTGCCGCTCTTCACGGTGCCTTGGCGCCCTATCTACAGGCACAACAGCACTGGGGATCTGGGCTTTCCCAGAGACGCAACATCTCATGGCGCTCGGCCGCGGCAGAGCCTCTTGCCGAAAAGGCAAACGTCCGGCTCCTTCTCCCACAGGGAAGGGCCCAGCCCTGAAAGCTGTTGCTGCTGTTCACTGTCCCATGGCGCCCTATCTACAGGCACAACAGCAGTGGGCATCTGGACTTTCCCAGAGAAGCAACATCCCATGGCGCTCGGCCGCGGCAGAGCCTCTTGCCGAAAAGGCAAACGTCCGGCTCCTTCTCCCACAGGGAAGGGCCCAGCCCTGAAAGCTGTTGCTGCTCTTCACGGTGTCTTGGCGCCCCATCTACAGGCACAACAGCCCTGGGGATCTGGGCTTTCCCAGAGACGCAACATCTCATGGCGCTCGGCCGCGGCAGAGCCTCTTGCCGAAAAGGCAAACGTCCGGCTCCTTCTCCCACAGGGAAGGGCCCAGCCCTGAAAGCTGTTGCTGCTCTTCACCTAACCTTGCTGTCCTATCTACAGGCACAACAGCACTGGGGATCTGGGCTTTCCCAGAGACGCAACATCTCATGGCGCTCGGCCGCGGAAGAGCCTCTTTCCGAAAAGGCAAACGTCCGGCTCATTCTTCCACAGGGAAGGGCCCAGCCCTGAAAGCTCTTGCTGCTCTTCACGGTGCCTTGGCGCCCTATCTTCAGGCACAACAGCACTGGGGATCTGGGCTTTCCCAGAGACGCAACATCTCATGGCGCTCGGGCCGCGGCAGAGCCTCTTGCCGAAAAGGCAAACGTCCGGCTCCTTCTCCCACAAGGAAGGGCCCAGCCCTGAAAGCTCTTGCTGCTCTTCACGGTGCCTTGTCACCTTATCTACAGGCACAACAGCACTGGGGATCTGTGCTTTCCCAGAGTAGCAACATCTCATGGCGCTCGGCCGCGGCAAAGCCTCTTGCCGAAAAGGCAAACGTCCTGCTCCTTCTCCCACAGGGAAGGGCCCAGCCCTGAAAGCTGTTGCTGCTCTTCACGGTGCCTTGGCACCCTATCTACAGGCACAACAGCACTGGGGGTCTGGGCTTTCCCAGAGACGCAACATCCCATGGATCTCAGCCGCGGCAGAGCCTCTTGCCGAAAAGGCAAACGTCCGGCTCCTTCTCCCACAAGGAAGGGCCCAGCCCTGAAAGCTCTTGCTGCTCTTCACCTAACCTTGCTGTCCTATATACAGGCACAACAGTACTGGGGATCTCGGCTTTCCCAGAGAAGCAACATCTCATGGCGCTCGGCCGTGGCAGAGCCGCTTTCCGAAAAGGCAAATGTCCGGCTCCTTCTTCCACAGGGAAGGGCCCAGCCCTGAAAGCTCTTGCTGCTCCTCACAGTGCCTTGGTGCCCTATCTACAGGCACAACAGCACTGGGGATCTGTGCTTTCCCAGAGACACAACATCTCATGGTGCTTGGCCGTGGCAGAGCCTCTTGCCGAAAAGGCAAACGTCCGGCTCCTTCTCCCACAAGGAAGGGCCCAGCCCTGAAAGCTCTTGCTGCTCTTCACAGTGCCTTGGCGCCCTATCTACAGGCACAACAGCCCTGGGGCTCTGGGCTTTCCCAGAGATGCAACATCTCATGGCGCTCGGCCGCGGCATAGCCTCTTGCCGAAAAGGCAAACGTCCGGCTCTTTCTCCACAGGGAAGGGGCCCAGCCCTGAAAGCTGTTGCTGCTGTTCACTGTCCCATGGCGCCCTATCTACAGGCACAACAGCAGTGGGGATCTGGACTTTCCCAGAGAAGCAACATCCCATGGCGCTCGGCCGCGGCAGAGCCTCTTGCCGAAAAGGCAAACGTCCGGCTCCTTCTCCCACAGGGAAGGGCCCAGCCCTGAAAGCTGTTGCTGCTCTTCACGGTGTCTTGGCGCCCTATCTACAGTCACAACAGCACTGGGGATCTGGGCTTTCCCAGAGACGCAACATCTCATGGCGCTCGGCCGCGGCAGAGCCTCTAACCGAAAAAGCAAAAGTGCGGCTCCTTCTCCCACAGGGAAGGGCCCAGCCCTGAAAGCTGTTGCTGCTCTTCACGGTGCCTTGGCGCCCTATCTACAGGCACAACAGCAGTGGGGATCTGGGCTTTCCCAGAGACGCAACATCTCATGGCGCTCGGCCGCGGCAGAGCCTCTTGCCGAAAAGGCAAACGTCCGGCTCATTCACCCACAAGGAAGGGCCCAGCCCTAAAAGCTGTTGTTGCTCTTCACGGTGCCTTAGCTTCCTATCTACAGGCACAACAGCACTGGGGTTCTGGGCTTTCCCAGAGACGCAACATCCCATGGCGCTCGGCCGCGGCAGACCCTATTGCCGAAAGGCAAACGTCCGGCTCCTTCTCCCACAAGGAAGGGCCCAGCCCTGAAAGCTGTTGCTGCTCTTCACGGTGCCTTGGCGCCCTATCTACAGGCACAACAGCACTGGGGATCTCGGCTTTCCCAGAGAAGCAACATCTCATGGCGCTCGGCCGCGGCAGAGCCTCTTGCCGATAAGGCAAACGTCTGGCTCCTTCTCCCACAGGGAAGGGCCCAGCCCTGAAAGCTGTTGCTGCTCTTCACGGTGCCTTAGCGTCCTATCTACAGGCACAACAGCACTGGGGATCTGTGCTTTCCCAGTGAACCAACATCTCATGGCGCTCGGCCCGCGGCAGAGCCACTTGCTGAAAAGGCAAACATCCGGATCCGTCTCCCACAGGGAAGGGCCCAGGCCTGAAAGCTGTTGCTGCTCTTCACGGTGCCTTGGTGCCCTATCTACAGGCACAACAGCCCTGGGGATCTGGGCTTTCCCAGAGACGCAACATCTCATGGCGCTCGGCCGCGGCAGAGCCTCTAACCGAAAAAAGCAAAAGTGCGGCTCCTTCTCCCACAGGGAAGGGCCCAGCCCTGAAAGCTCTTGCTGCTCTTCACGGTGTCTTGGCGCCCTATCTACAGGCACAACAGCACTGGGGATCTGGGCTTTCCCAGAGACGCAACATCTCATGGCGCTCGGCCGCGGCAGAGCCTCTAACCGAAAAAGCAAAAGTGCGGCTCCTTCTCCCACAGGGAAGGGCCCAGCCCTGAAAGCTGTTGCTGCTCTTCACGGTGCCTTGGCGCCCTATCTACAGGCACAACAGCACTGGGGATCTGGGCTTTCCCAGAGACGCAACATCTCATGGCGCTCGGCCGCGGCAGAGCCTCTTGCCGAAAAGGCAAACGTCCGGCTCATTCACCCACAAGGAAGGGCCCAGCCCTTAAAGCTGTTGCTGCTCTTCACGGTGCCTTAGCTTCCTATCTACAGGCACAACAGCACTGGGGTTCTGGGCTTTCCCAGAGACGCAACATCCCATGGCGCTCGGCCGCGGCAGAGCCTCTTGCCGAAAAGGCAAACGTCCGGCTCCTTCTCCCACAAGGAAGGGCCCAGCCCTGAAAGCTGTTGCTGCTCTTCACGGTGCCTTGGCGCCCTATCTACAGGCACAACAGCACTGGGGATCTCGGCTTTCCCAGAGAAGCAACATCTCATTGCGCTCGGACGCGGCAGAGCCTCTTGCCGAAAAGGCAAACGTCCGGCTCATTCACCCACAAGGAAGGGCCCAGCCCTGAAAGCTCTTGCTGCTCTTCACCTAACCTTGCTGTCCTATCTACAGGCACAACAGCAGTGGGTATCTGTGTTTTCCCAGAGAAACAACATCTCATGGCGCTCAGCCGCGGCAGAGCCTCTTGCCGAAAAGGCAAACGTCTGGCTCCTTCTCCCACAGGGAAGGGCCCAGCCCTGAAAGCTGTTGCTGCTCTTCACGGTGCCTTAGCGTCCTATCTACAGGCACAACAGCACTGGGGATCTGTGCTTTCCCAGTGAACCAACATCTCATGGCGCTCGGCCGCGGCAGAGCCACTTGCTGAAAAGGCAAACATCCGGATCCGTCTCCCACAGGGAAGGGCCCAGCCCTGAAAGCTGTTGCTGCTCTTCACGGTGCCTTAGCGTCCTATCTACAGGCACAACAGCACTGGGGATCTGTGCTTTCCCAGTGAACCAACATCTCATGGCGCTCGGCCGCGGCAGAGCCACTTGCTGAAAAGGCAAACATCCGGATCCGTCTCCCACAGGGAAGGGCCCAGGCCTGAAAGCTGTTGCTGCTCTTCACGGTGCCTTGGCGCCCTATCTACAGGCACAACAGCACTGCGGATCTCGGCTTTCCCAGAGAAACAACATCTCATGGCGCTCGGGCGCGGCAGAGCCTCTTGCCGAAAAGGCAAACGTCTGGCTCCTTCTCCCACAGGGAAGGGCCCAGCCCTGAAAGCTGTTGCCGCTCTTCACGGTGCCTTGGCGCCCTATCTACAGGCACAACAGCACTGGGGATCTGGGCTTTCCCAGAGACGCAACATCTCATGGCGCTCGGCCGCGGCAGAGCCTCTTGCCGAAAAGGCAAACGTCTGGCTCATTCTCCCACAGGGAAGGGCCCAGCCCTGAAAGCTGTTCCTGCTCTTCACGGTGCCTTGGCGCCCTATCTACAGGCACAACAGCACTGCGGATCTCGGCTTTCCCAGAGAAGCAACATCTCATGGCGCTCGGCCGTGGCAGAGCCGCTTTCCGAAAAGGCAAATGTCCGGCTCCTTCTTCCACAGGGAAGGGCCCAGCCCTGAAAGCTCTTGCTGCTCCTCACAGTGCCTTGGTGCCCTATCTACAGGCACAACAGCAGTGGGGATCTGGACTTTCCCAGAGACGCAACATCCCATGGCGCTCGTTCGCGGCAGAGCCTCTTGCCGAAAAGGCAAACATCCGGCTCCTTCTCCCACAGGGAAGGGCCCAGCCCTGAAAGCTCTTGCTGCTCTTCACGGTGCCTTGGCGCCCTATCTACAGGCACAACAGCACTGGGGGTCTGGGCTTTCCCAGAGACGCAACATCTCATGGCGCTCGGCCGCGGCAGAGCCTCTTGCCGAAAAGGCAAACGTCCGGCTCATTCACCCACAAGGAAGGGCCCAGCCCTTAAAGCTGTTGCTGCTCTTCACGGTGCCTTAGCTTCCTATCTACAGGCACAACAGCACTGGGGTTCTGGGCTTTCCCAGAGACGCAACATCCCATGGCGCTCGGCCGCGGCAGACCCTATTGCCGAAAAGGCAAACGTCCGGCTCCTTCTCCCACAAGGAAGGGCCCAGCCCTGAAAGCTGTTGCTGCTCTTCACGGTGCCTTGGCGCCCTATCTACAGGCACAACAGCACTGGGGATCTCGGCTTTCCCAGAGAAGCAACATCTCATTGCGCTCGGGGACTGCGGGGCAGAGCCTCTTGCCGAAAAGGCAAACGTCCGGCTCATTCACCCACAAGGAAGGGCCCAGCCCTGAAAGCTCTTGCTGCTCTTCACCTAACCTTGCTGTCCTATCTACAGGCACAACAGCAGTGGGTATCTGTGTTTTCCCAGAGAAACAACATCTCATGGCGCTCAGCCGCGGCAGAGCCTCTTGCCGAAAAGGCAAACGTCTGGCTCCTTCTCCCACAGGGAAGGGCCCAGCCCTGAAAGCTGTTGCTGCTCTTCACGGTGCCTTAGCGTCCTATCTACAGGCACAACAGCACTGGGGATCTGTGCTTTCCCAGTGAACCAACATCTCATGGCGCTCGGCCGCGGCAGAGCCACTTGCTGAAAAGGCAAACATCCGGATCCGTCTCCCACAGGGAAGGGCCCAGCCCTGAAAGCTGTTGCTGCTCTTCACGGTGCCTTAGCGTCCTATCTACAGGCACAACAGCACTGGGGATCTGTGCTTTCCCAGTGAACCAACATCTCATGGCGCTCGGCCGCGGCAGAGCCACTTGCTGAAAAGGCAAACATCCGGATCCGTCTCCCACAGGGAAGGGCCCAGGCCTGAAAGCTGTTGCTGCTCTTCACGGTGCCTTGGCGCCCTATCTACAGGCACAACAGCACTGCGGATCTCGGCTTTCCCAGAGAAACAACATCTCATGGCGCTCGGCCGCGGCAGAGCCTCTTGCCGAAAAGGCAAAACGTCTGGCTCCTTCTCCCACAGGGAAGGGCCCAGCCCTGAAAGCTGTTGCCGCTCTTCACGGTGCCTTGGCGCCCTATCTACAGGCACAACAGCACTGGGGATCTGGGCTTTCCCAGAGACGCAACATCTCATGGCGCTCGGCCGCGGCAGAGCCTCTTGCCGAAAAGGCAAACGTCTGGCTCATTCTCCCACAGGGAAGGGCCCAGCCCTGAAAGCTGTTCCTGCTCTTCACGGTGCCTTGGCGCCCTATCTACAGGCACAACAGCACTGCGGATCTCGGCTTCCCAGAGAAGCAACATCTCATGGCGCTCGGCCGTGGCAGAGCCGCTTTCCGAAAAGGCAAATGTCCGGCTCCTTCTTCCACAGGGAAGGGCCCAGCCCTGAAAGCTCTTGCTGCTCCTCACAGTGCCTTGGTGCCCTATCTACAGGCACAACAGCAGTGGGGATCTGGACTTTCCCAGAGACGCAACATCCCATGGCGCTCGTTCGCGGCAGAGCCTCTTGCCGAAAAGGCAAACATCCGGCTCCTTCTCCCACAGGGAAGGGCCCAGCCCTGAAAGCTCTTGCTGCTCTTCACGGTGCCTTGGCGCCCTATCTACAGGCACAACAGCACTGGGGGTCTGGGCTTTCCCAGAGACGCAACATCCCATGGCGCTCAGCCGCGGCACAGCCTCTTGCCGAAAAGGCAAACGTCCGGCTCCTTCTCCCACAAGGAAGGGCCCAGCCCTGAAAGCTCTTGCTGCTCTTCACCTAACCTTGCTGTCCTATCTACAGGCACAACAGCACTGGGGATCTGTGCTTTCCCAGAGACGCAACATCTCATGGCGCTCGGCCGCGGCAGAGCCTCTTGCCGAAAAGGCAAACGTCCGGCTCCGTCTCCCACAGGGAAGGGCCCAGCCCTGAAAGCTCTTGCTGCTCTTCACGGTGCCTTGGTGCCCGATCTACAGGCACAACAGCACTGGGGATCTGTGCTTTCCCAGAGACGCAACATCTCATGGCGCTCGGCCGCGGCAGAGCCTCTTGCCGAAAAGGCAAACGTCCGGCTCCTTCTGCCACAGGGAAGGGCCCAGCCCTGAAAGCTCTTGCTGCTCTTCACGGTGCCTTGGCACCCAATCTACAGGCACAACAGCAGTGGAGATCTGGGCTTTCCCAGAGAAGCAACATCTCATGGCGCTCGGCCGCGGCAGAGCCTCTTGCCGAAAAGGCAAACGTCCGGCTCCTTCTCCCACAGGGAAGGGCCCAGCCCTGAAAGCTCTTGCTGCTCTTCACGGTGCCTTGGCGCCCTATCTACAGGCACAACAGCACTGGGGATCTGGGCTTTCCCAGAGAAGCAACATCTCATGGTGCTCGGCCGCGGCAGAGCCTCTTGCCGAAAAGGCAAACGTCCGGCTAATTCTCCCACAGGGAAGGGCCCAGCCCTGAAAGCTCTTGCTGCTCTTCACGGTGCCTTGGTGCCCTATCTACAGGCACAACAGCACTGGGGATCTGGGCTTTCCCAGAGAAGCAACATCTCATGGCGCTCGGCCGCGGCAGAGCCTCTTGCCGAAAAGGCAAACGTCCGCTCTTTCTCCCACAGGGAAGGGCCCAGCCCTGAAAGCTCTTGCTGCTCTTCACGGTCCCATGGCGCCCTATCTACAGGCACAACAGCAGTGGGGATCTGGACTTTCCCAGAGACGCAACATCTCATGGCGCTTGGCCGCGGCAGAGCCTCTTGCCGAAAAGGCAAACGTCCGGCTCCTTCTCCCACAGGGAAGGGCCCAGCCCTGAAAGCTCTTGCTGCTCTTCACGGTGCCTTGGCGCCCTATCTACAGGCACAACAGCACTGGGGATCTGGGCTTTCCCAGAGAAGCAACATCTCATGGCGCTCGGCCGTGGCAGAGCCTCTAACCGAAAAAGCAAAAGTGCGGCTCCTTCTCCCACAGGGAAGGGCCCAGCCCTGAAAGCTGTTGCTGCTGTTCACCTAACCTTGGCGCCCTATCTACAGGCACAACAGCACTGGGGATCTGTGCTTTCCCAGAGACGCAACATCTCATGGCGCTCGGCCGCGGAAGAGCCTCTTGCAGAAAAGGCAAATGTCCGGCTCCTTCTCCCACAGGGAAGGGCCCAGACCTGAAAGCTCTTGCTGCTCTTCACGGTGCCTTGGTGCCCTATCTACAGGCACAACAGCCCTGGGGGTCTGGGCTTTCCCAGAGACGCAACATCTCATGGCGCTCTGTCGCGGCAGAGCCTCTTGCGGAAAAGGCAAACGTCCGGCTCTTTCTCCCACAGGTAAGGGCCCAGCCCTGAAAGCTCTTGCTGCTGTTCACGGTCCCATGGCGCCCTATCTACAGGCACAACAGCACTGGGGATCTGGACTTTCCCAGAGAAGCATCATCTCATGGCGCTCGGCCGCGGCAGAGCCTCTTGCCGAAAAGGCAAACGTCCGGCTCCTTCTCCCTCAGGGAAGGGGCCAGCCCTGAAAGCTCTTGCTGCTCTTCACCTAACCTTGGCGCCCTATC